>NC_142755.1:5380000-5615000 GCF_051943395.1 Hippocampus bargibanti
GGGGGGGGGGGGGCGTTGCTGCACTTAAGCGGATAACGCAACTACAGAAAGTTTTTTTTTTGTCTCCACAGAGCGGGAAGGACGTCCCTGTGTACCAAAATTTATTACCCAAAGGTAAAAAAGTTCAATGCTAATTCTTATTAGCCCCTCAATGGCACCGTAGCTTGCGCGTTAGCTTGAACTTTTGCAATAATGCTAATTTGGGGGAGAATAATTATATTTCAAGGACAACCGATGCCTTCGAAGTTGTGTCCATAATTTGTAAAATTACTTCAAATGACTTCTACTGAGCATATTTGAAGAAGATTCCACCGCATCTAGCTATATTTTACATTTTAAGACTCGCGCGGAATATTCAGGAAGTCTTGTTTTCGAGTCGATGACGAGTCCGTATGTGACGTCACTGAATGAACGCCCCTGACCGAGAAAGCGACACACAATGCATTTTGGGTATTTTGTTTGGTCTGAAAACTTTGTGTTGATGCCGAAATTAGAAGGAAAACACATAAATAACGCGATGGTGAATCTTTGTGTGTAGCACCAAGACTACTGTTTGATACTAGTTGACACAAATTCCCAGCAGACAAATCAGCCCATTTCCAAAGCAGCTTGGGCGCCATCTTGTGCATTCTCTGGGACACTACATTGCTCGAATTGATATTGGAGGACTCCATTAATCGATTGCAAACATTTATGCTTTCCTCTTCGGAACTATTTGAAATATATTCATAACTGGATGAGTAACAAGAAAGCATCTTCTCCGAATCTGAAACAATTGTTTTGATTCTAGAGCAATGCAAAGACGTCCTTGGGTGACGTCACGAACAAGGAGGCGGGACTTTCTGAATAATCCCAGTTCCGACCTCATTTTGTGGCAGTTTTAGGACACTTTAACTCATTTTTATTGGTGTTTTGACTAATAATATAAGCCTGCGTGTTTTGGGTATTTTAGATGCTATAAAACGTGTTTCTGATGTCAGTTAGGAAACAAAAAAAATAGTGTCGGTTGTCCTTTAATCATACAGTAAGAAGTGATACAATACAAAATGCGGGTGGGCCTGCCCACCTATAACCAGCGTTCAACATTTGGTACCATGCCTTACAGTGTAATTCCCACCCCCTAATAAAAAAAAGGTAATGTGATTGTGTGAGGACTGCAGACTTACGTTCCCCAAAGCCTGATAATCCGCGTGTCAAGTGACCGTAAACTCGGGGTGGGGGGTGGGTTGGTGGTCGCCGGCGTGGCTGCTGCGTCTGCGGGTTGTGATGTGTGACATTCCTGCCATTCCACACCGTCACGCATGCACGCAGACCTGGTTGGGCAAAAAAAAAAAAAAAAAAAAAAACAAAATGTAACCACTGTAAGCTTGATCTTGAAATGGGAATAATTGGACTGTATCATTTATTGATTTTAACACTTGGGATATATTGGAACTACCAAAACCATAATTTAAAATACTAGATAGATAGCAAGATAGATAGCTAGCTAGCTAGATAGATAGAATACATTTTAGGATGACAAACATTCAATGCAGTGTAAGAAACGTTACTCTCTTCTCTCATCGGAAAAAAAAATAGTTAATTCCTAAGTTAGAATGGTCTGGAGTTATTTGAGCTTGAAATGGGGGCGGCTGTCCAAAATACAATGCAATACATACATATAATAATAATAATAATAATAATAATAATAATAAATAATATGCTGGAGCAGGGAGGGCGGAGCCTAATTTTTCATTTTAATATTTAAAAAGGACATTTTAAACATGATAAAACGATGTGCAAAGGTGCCAAATTTGTGCTATTCATATATTTTATGGGCAATCATTTTTTTTAATGCATGTTGTTTGTTAGGTTTTTCTGCGGGTGAGCAGCGGCAGCCACAGGCGCCAACATTCACTCAACCCAGAAGTAACTCAAATAGACAGAAAATGAGCTAGCTAGCTAATAGATAACTAGCTAGATAGCTATTATTGATAGCCAGCCAGATAGCTCGCCATCCACTTAGATATAGCGCTTAAACAATAGCTGAATAAATTCATGAAGGGTATTGAATGAGTTAAATGACAATATTAACAAGTTATTAAAATTTAGTCCCCGCCCCACATCTTTTTCGCCAGCATGACCGCGGAATAAATGTTCAATCAAACAAACCAACGGACTATGAGTGCAGATGATAAAGAATTTATGCAAATTAGTATTGACCCATTATCAGTCTGCTCGGCTAACCATACCGCCGCGCAGATGCTAATTTGGCCTTGACAGTGACGGAGGGAGAATAGCTAAAATTAGCATGCTAACTTTATTGCTAGTCATTTGCGTGGCTTGGGTGTTGACATTCTATCCGGGTGTCAAGAGAAACTATTGTCTAAATCGGCGTTACGGTCGAGTGTCAGGAAATGGCCGGGGTTTTCTGAGTCGTGACAACGACCCGTCGCGACGCAAAGGAAGAGAAAGCGGCAGAACCTGCATGTGATTATCTCCAGCGACTCCAAAACGGCGTGTGGGTTTCTCATTCTGCAACTTTGTGGCCCTCCTCGTCTTTCCTGTGATGTTGCGTCGCCCCGCGTTTGGAATTTACAGTCCGATGGGCCTTGCCTGCTAATAAAACACATGTGGACTTGTAGAGGAATGAAAAGGGGGCAAAGCGAGGGGGGAAGGGGGAACAGCCTCTCTCTGTATGCGAGCACTTAAGAGCACAAACACACACAAACATGGAAACACATATTCCTGTGTACATATTGGCTACCATATACACTTGTAAGGGGCTCAGCGCACATTCCTCCCATCGCTTATTGTTGTATCGCGTTCGTGTACGCTATAAATTAGCTTAGAGCGTGTCCAGAAACCCTTTCCAATAACAAGACCAAACTACAGTGAGACCTCAACTTACGAACTTAATCGGTTCCCAGACGGAGTGTGTAAGGCGAAAAGTGTGTATCTCAAAAACAAAATTCCCATAGGAAACCATTAAAATGGGAATAATCCGTTCCCGGGTTTCCATAAAATATACTTTTCAACTAAATAAGCCTTAAAACTACACACAACATACCTTATTCTATATATAATAAATGTGCTATTGTATTGCAATGAAAGAAATATCGATGAGAAGGTTTCTTCAGCCGTCATCTGTACAAAAGTGAAGGTTTCGGACGTTTCGCCTCCTATCCAAGAGGCTTCGTCAGCGAACTAAAGTCTGACTGGTCGTATCGGCCCCATTTATATATCCCTAATGTCCAGACCTGGTGGCGCCGGACACAGCTATGATAGGTCCCTACTCTCAGGTTGGGGGGGGGGGCGTGGGACCCCCCCCCTGTGGCCCCACGTCCGAAACCTTCACTTTTGTACAGATGACGGCTGAAGAAACCTTCTCATCGATGGACCACTCCTGTACGACTGAGAGCTTACACAGACGAATGAAAGAAATACACTGCACTGTACAATAAAGTCACTATTTACATTTGTGATGGTCATTTATGGCTTGATGGAATGGCGTTGGAGGTCGAAGGTCAAAGGGAATTGCTGTTTGGAAAGAGGAGCATTACACGAGGACTGTAATTAAAGAAATGAACTGCTGTAAAATAAAGTTTTATTGACCTTTTTGATGGTCGCTGATGGCTTATGGAAGGAGAGTCACCTTCCATAAGGACTGTTGGTGCTGTTCGGTCGTGTGCTTCCGCCGAAGATCACTCCGCCCGCCGTGGTGGGTGTGTATTATGAAAATAGTGCTTATTATAAGGTTTAATTTTCATAAATTTGACGTTTGTAAGACAAAAAGTTTGTAAGTTGAGGTGTTTGTAAGTTGAGGTCTCACTGTACTCTACCATAAAAAAATTAAGTCATAGATAGTGTAAGGTTGCTATCGCGGATCTGCTCTGTGCATATTTTTTTTTTAATCTCCTGTATATATTTTAAAATATATTTAACTCATTCACTGCCAGACGTGCAAAAATGTGTCCACTTCAGTGCCAGGGTTTTTGTCATTGTCACTCGAATTCCATGAGAATTACCGCTGGTCGACTGTGTGACGTCGTCTGAGTTTAGCAGACAAAGAAGGATAACTTCTCCATTGTTCTCCCGAAAAACGTCCCGCGTCGTCTGGTCGTACAGACGGACAAGTGGAGATGGGGCTGGGGGGGACGTGGAGGGGTTCTGGGGTCGAATCCAAATCGCAGTCTGTACATTATTAGGACAGGGGGAGATAATAAAAAGGAATTGCGGGTGTGTGTGTGGGGGGGGTAGAGGCTGTCCCTACACAGCCTCTGAATGACTAATCCTGCCTTAGTGTGTTAAGCGGAGTGGCATTGGGGGGTGGGGGGGGGGGGGTTGTGGGGAGGGTCCGATATCTCTTGTTTAAAAACCGTGATGCGGATGCCTTAAAACTCAATGTGACACTTTAAATTGTCCTTCTTCGTAACGTACATTATTTTTAATTCACCATCGATTAACTGAGAAATCCACCATGGTTGTTCCTCTCACACATTTTGCCCAAATATGGACAACTTCCCATCCTACGGTGACTTCATTTTTTATATATTTTTTTTTTCGCGACCCAGGCCGCAGGCCTCACCCTCGTGCGTCACCGCAGTGTCAATAATATGCAGCCTACATACCATCATCGATCCGTTTCCATGGCGGCACCAGAAGAAGAAAAAAAACGGCGCTGAACCGACGAGCCCAACCAGCCGACCGGGCGGTGGCTTGGACGCTTGGATTAGATATGACAGGAAGCGGTAAGTACCTGAGAAGGGGGTGACAAAGGTGTGTGATGGCGGAGGAGGGGTGTGGGGGGGGGGGTGAATACAGAATGGGAACAAAATAATACGAATAAAAATACATATTCCGGCGAATATCACAATAATATCACAAAAAAAGTACCACCCGGATGCCCCTTTTCTAGTCTACCTGGAGTACAGTGAGACCTCAACTTGCAAACTTTTCATCTTACAAACATCAAATTTCTGAAAATTAAAGCTTATAATAAGCACTATTTTCATAATACACACCCACCACGGCTGGCGGAGTGATCTTCGGCGGAAGCACACGACCGAACAGCACCAGAGGTTAACCAACAATCCTTATGGAAGGTGACTCTCCTTCCATAAGTCATCAACGACCATCAAAAAGGTCAATAAAACTTTATTTTACAGCACAGTTTATTTCTTTAATTACATTCGTCATGTAATGCGCCTCTCTTTCCAAACAGCAATTCCCTTTGACCTCCAACGCCATTCCATCAAGCCATAAATGACCATCACAAATGCAAATAAAGTGACTTTATGATTCAATCCAGTGTATTTCTTTCATTACAATACAATAGCACATTTATTATACATAGAATAAGGTATGTTGTGTGTAGTTTTAAGGCTTATTTAGTTGAAAAGTATATTTTATGGAAACCCGGGAACGGATTATTCCCATTTTAATGGTTTCCTATGGGAATTTTGTTTTTGAGATACACACTTTTCACCTTACACACTCTGTCTGGGAACCGATTAAGTTCGTACGTTGAGGTCTCACTGGAATACGAATAAAAATACGTATTCCAGCGAATATCACAAAAAATATACCATCTGGACACCCCTTCTCTAGTCTACCTGGAGTATTTTCTGTATGAGGTGAAGAAGCCAAGGTCACCGTTGTACATAATTTGTGCAACAAAGCCCAATTTTTAGCGTCTAAGCATGTTGCTGACCCGTCCCCCCCGTCCCCCTCTCGACCCCACCGGGTAAACAGACGGCGGCTAATCCTGCAGAATTTCGAGCATCCGCGGCCTGTCGTCCACGGTCTGTTTCTGCCCCAGTCTTTGAACAAAAGCTTTCACTATGTTTGCCCGACAGCCTCGCCGGGGTGGGTCAGGGGGGGGGGGGGGGGGGGGGGGGGGGGGGGGGGGGGGGGTTAGGATAGGGTGGCGTAGACCACCTTTTAACCAATGTTTATTTTAAAAGTGCCCGGTGGTGATGGAAGGGTCGAGAGTAAAAAGCGCCTGTGAGGCAACAGGTTGTGCGGGATGATCCGAGGTAAACAAAAATGGAGGGGGTGGGTTGCGTACTTCAAGTTGGCATAGCAGAGCGAAAGACGAGAGCAGCCATGTTGGGGTTCTTTTCCAATTCAAGTCATTTTTGGAGGGAGGGGGTGGGGGGTCAAGGTCGTGAAACAGTCCAAGTCATCGATGAAAAGGATTGTTCAGCCGTCATCTGTACTTCTTTGGAGGTGTGGGACGTTTCATTTCTCATCCAAGAAGCTTCGTCAGCGAACTAAAGTTGTGCTGGTAACTCTGGCTCTATATATACTTAATAGACAGAGATGGCGGTGCTCAACTACAAAATGGATGAAAAGGGATCTTCGGCCGTCATCTGTACTTCTTTGAAAGTGTCGGATGTTTCGCTCCTCATCCAAAAAGCTTCATCAGCGACCTAAAGTTATGCTGGTAAGTCTGGCCCTATAAATAGATACTTAATAGACAGAGGTGGTGGTGCTGCTCAACTACAACTTGCTGGTAGCTCTGACCCAAATATATATCCCGAATAATAATAATAATAATAATAATAATAATAATAATAAATTTCATTTATAAGCGCCTTTCAAAACTCTCAAGGTCACTTTACAGTCACAGGATAAGATAGAAAGCTAGCTAATATATAGGTAATAGCTAGCCAGCTAGATAGTGAGGCAGATAGATAGCCAATAGCTAGCTAGATAGCTAATATATAGCCAGCGAGATAGCCAGCTAATAATAATAACAATAATAATAATAATATATTTCATTTATAAGCGCCTTTCAAAACTCTCAACGACACTTTACAGTCACAGGATATTTTTTTTTTCCGGGTGAGCAGCGGCAGCCACATGCGCCAGCGTTCACTCAACCCGGAAGTAACATAAAGTAAATTAAATAAATAAATACATAAAAAAAACAAAAATATGACAACACAAATACAGGTCCCTTCTCTACCGCCACCTCTGGACATTAGGGATATGTACTTGGGCCAGAGCTACCAGCAAATGTTAGTTGGCTGACGAAGCTTCTCGGATGAGAAACGAAACACCCGACACCTCCAAAGGAGTACAGATGATGGCTGAAGAAACCTTTTCATCGATGGACCACTCATGTAGGAGCTTACACAGAGGTGTCCAGGTTGCCCCTCACCTCCCCCTCCCCCGCTTCTGCCTTCGAGCCAATGGTAGCGAGTCGATGAATAGTGTCTTTATTAAATGCCAATGGCTGTAACCCTCGGTGGTCTCGTTTGAAAGTGAAAGTGAATTACCAAATTATTTATACATCAAAAACGGAGGGACCCCCCCCCCCCAACCCCCCCACACCCCCGCAAGTTATAAACTAAATTTAGAAGGCCCCTAATGCGATCAGCGATGCCGAAAGGGGACTTTAAAAGCCGCAGATGTACGATGTTGACATCATCCCACATGATGCATCTTCGGCCATTGAGTTGCGGGTCGGGGGGGTGGAGGCGGGGCTTGTCATCCATCAAACTAACACACTCGCCGTCCTGTTTTTCTTTCCAATTGCGCCGTGAATTCAATTAGCGAGTTTGTGATTCGAGGTCATCCAAAAGAAATCACTCTTTTTTTTTTTTCTTTCTTTTTTCGGGAACGCCTGCTTGATCGCACAATGCGGTCATTTATGCATTAAGAGGGATGAAAAAAAATGGGGGGTGGGGGGGGGGGACCATGGCTTGGCTCGCTAATTTGCATTTTCCATATGCACATGACGAAGGTCGCACTCTAAGTTGTAGGTCACCCCCCCCCAACACTCCTCGGGGTAGATACCCCCTAACCCCGTTAGTCTCGGGGGTCAGGGGATCTACATCACCCGGGCAGTCACAAAGGTGAGTGGGACCCCCAAATATTAAATAATAAATCCATGAAAATATAAAATATTACATATATTTTTAAAATAAATTTTGTATTTTTTTCCTTTCTTTTTTTTCATTTAAAATGTTAAATTTGTTAAAAGTTAAAAATGAAAAAAATATTTAAAAAAAATAAAGTGTACACATTTTAAGAAATACAAATTTAAATTTAAAAATCTCAACATTTGGGATAGTTTTGTAAAATATTTTTCAACATTTTGTATTTTAATAAAAAAATGTAAACATGAAAAATAATTTCAAATTTAAAACAATATTAAAAACATTTACCAATTTTTAAAATACAAACGTAAACAATTAAAAATCTCAACCTTTTATTTTTTTCTTTAAAAAAGTTCATATTTTTTTCCAAATTAAAAATTTTAAATGTATTAAAAATTTCATCATTTACAAAATGTAAAAAAGACTAATGTCAACTATTTAAAAACATTATATTTCAAAATAATTTGTAACATTTTATTTTTTTATTTTAAATTTTAATACTTTTACAAGGTATAAAAAATTTCAACATTTTGGATATTTTTTTAATAATTCCTAACATTTTCTTTTTTGTAATGTAATTTTTTTATATTTAAAAATATTAAAAATGTCCAAATGTTCCAAAAGTTAAAAAAATACAATTCCAGATATATTGTAATGATGTTTACAATTGTCTTTATTTAAAATGTTTAATATTTTTTTAAAATTTAAAAAGTTTGAAATGTATTAGAAATTTCACCATTTACAAAATTAAAAAAATACAAATGTAACCAATTTAAAATGGCAATATTTCAAATCTTAAATTATTAAACAAATAAACGGGCGCATTGTGCAAGTGTATTTCACACAAGCATTAACATTCAACAGGATGGGGGCGGGGGGTTATTTTCCCAAAGTTTGCGCCTTGAACAGCGCAGAAGGATTTTACCGGCGAATCAGCAAGAGTTGGCGAGCGCGGCGACGGGACGACGCCAAGTTGGCAGCCTGGCGAGGCCTTCGCAATGAGTCACGGCTAACAGGAACATAGCGACATGTCATTTATCTCGGATCGATCGATACGGAGTGTCGCTCAGGCTGCGCTCTGCCATTGTTTTCAGTCAAAAAATAATTCCCCATGCATAAACATTAGATGATACCATACAGGAGACGTTTAGTATTAACTTAAAGGACAAGCAACGTCTCCGGACAAGTTGTGTCCATAATTTGTAAAATGGCTTCAAATGACTTCTACTGAGCGTATTTTACAAAGATTCCACCGCATATAGCTATATTTTACGTTTTAAGACTCGCACTGAATATTCCGGAAGTCTTGTTTTTGAGTTGGTGACAAGTCCGTACGTGACGTCACTGAAGGAACGCGCCTGACCGAAAAAAAAAGACACATTGTAGCAGTCATTCCATCACGTCAATATATTTTGCTGTAATTGTTTGGTCTGAAAACGTCATGTTGCACCAAAAAGAGCCAGAAGATGGTGTCAAAGCTCCATATAAGGAATTTATCAGCCTGTGGAAACGGAGGTGGCCACAGGAGGTCGCCATTTTGTGCCTCTTTTCTGGTGATCGTTTGTCCCCAATGTTGCCTCAAAATGGCACATATAATTCTTTAATCGATTGCAAACATGTATGCTTTCCTCTTCAGAACTATTTGAATCATATTCATAACTGGATGTGTAACAAGAAAGCATATTCTCCGAATCTGACGCCATTGTTTCGATTCACGAGCAATGCAAGACGTCTTGGCGTGTGACGTCACGAACTGGGGGCGGGACTTTCTGAAAACGCCCAATTCGCAGCTCTATTTTTTGCAAATTTTGGACACTTTAAGTCATTTTTATTGGTGTTTTGCATTTGACTCAAAATATCATACTGCGTGTTGTGGGTAGTTTAGATGCTATAAAACGTTTTTCTGATGTCAGTTAGGAAACAAAAAAGTGACATCGGTTCCCGTTCGGCGGGTCATTCAAAGTAAAGTAAAAAAAAAAGATTTTGAAAAAAATCAAAGCAAGATGAGGTTCTCCCCCCTCACACACACACACATATTCCGACCGTGCCGCTTTGTCGGAAATACGAGACACGTCGCTAAAGTTACGAGACCGTCGTGCGCACCGGCAACTTAAAGTGCTGCCGCGTTTGGGATTTCACCGTCTTACGGTGCAGCAGCCCCCAGGGTGAAACCCCCTTACACACACACACACACACACACACACACACACACACACACACACACACACACACACACACACACACACACACACACACACACACACACACACACGCACACACACATTTTCCACTGCAGATGGCAATGTAATTGCTTCATGCTACAGTTTTTTTTTCATTTTAAAGAGTTTCAGTGGCGATGACATTTAAAGTTAAGCGGAGTACCAACTGCGTACACACTGCATGTCCGCGACGGTGGGAAAGAAAGTGGAAATATCGCGGCTTGGAATTGAAGCGGATTTACGTGGGACAGTAGCCAGCTATCTAGTCGCTGTCTAACTAGCTAGCTGGCTACCTATTTCCTATCTATTCGCTATCTAACTAGCTAGGTAGCTACCTAGCTAGCTATTTGCTATCTATTCGCTATCTAGCTGGCTACCTATCTAGCAATGTACTTGCTATCTATTTGCTATCTAACTAGCTAGCTGGCTATCTATTTGTTTTATATTTGCTATCTAATTAGCTAGCTGGCTACCTAGCTAGTTATATATCTGCTATCTATTCGCTATCTAACTAGCTAGGTGGATATTTGCCATCTATTTGCTATTTATTCAGAATCAGAATCAGAATCATCTTTATTGCCAAGTATGTAGGACATACAAGGAATTTGTTTCCGGTAGAACACGCTGCACTAGTATCGTCGTCAAAAAAACTGCTAAGTGGCACTATACAGTTCCATTTTGGCTACTGTTATTCGCTATCTAACTAGCTACCTAGATAACTATCTATTTGCTATATACTCACTATCTAACTAGCTAGGAGGCTACTTAGCTATTCGCTATCTATCCGCTATCTAGCTGGCTACCCATCTAGCTATCTATTTGCTATCTCTTCACTATCTAACTAGCTAGCTAGCTAGCTATTAGTTGTCTATTAGCTAGCTAGCTAACTTTCTATCTATTTGAGTCATTCCAGGTTGAGTGAACGCTGGCTCGTGTTGCTATCTGTCTGTCTAACAATCAATCAATCTATCCATCTTTTGTTGTTGTTTTTTAACTTTTACTCTCCATATTGCAAAAGTTGACAACCAGACTAGTTGAATGGAAGCTAGAACACTAAGAAAGTTGAGATGCTCAGGTAGGCTTTCCCTGCCATGGCGACGGGCGCACCACTCGCCTTGCCTTTTATGGTCAACATTACCCTGAGTTGGCTCAGAGGGGCTGTCATAGTGCTCAGGTATGCCAGTAATGGGGTGGTGGGGTTGGCGGGGGAAGTTCGCCGGATGCGACCTGTGTCCTCTCACACACACACCTGATAAAAAAAAAAATACATAAAAACACTCACACACCGAGGCGTCAGGAAGCTGCTTCCTGGGAGTGGGAGGGGGGTTGATTTACCTCATTCAACAATTACGTTTCAGAGGTGACAAGAATTCCAAAAATGAGGAACGGGCTCTACCGCACACAATTCACCCAGTGCTTTTCCCACTGCAAAAAAAAAAAAAATAATTAAAAAATACCCGAATTAGTGGGAATTAGTCCGCTAAGCTTCTCTCACGTCGAGGCTCATTTGACCCTTTGGCGGTCTCGCTTGTCACTCCACGTTACGCGTTTCACTGCTGAACAGTTTCCTGGGTTTGGTGCCATTAGCCAGTTAAGTTAGCTTGACGGCTAAGCAACGTTAGCCTGCGAAAGCACTCTACGTGGAACATCGGGTGTTCGCTTTCAGCTTTTGCGTAACCGAATCCGTCAACGTATCTGATGACAGCCCCCCCCCCACACACACACACACTTCCTTTTTACTTCTAGTCTCGTGCTCTCTGTAGCTAGCCTGGTGATGACACGGCAAGTAGGCATGACGAGTGACAAAGCCGACCGTTGAAGTGCGCGCTTATCCAGGGGATGATTCCGATGCTATTAGCGCGCCCTTATCGTCCACCGTCCCACCTCCACCCCGTTGCGGGGACAACAATATGATTGACAAGTTCTCCCGGGGCCACGTCTGGAGCCACTTAAAATTGGCTCTCACCGAGAAGGGGTGAAGGAGTTTGAAGCCGGGTTATTGGGGGTCACGGGGGAAAGAAAGAGGCGGAGAGCTGAGCCCGAGGGGGGTCAAGGCCAGAAAGGGAAACTAATGTCTTCCTATAAAATGCGGGGGTGACTTATTTAGCAGCGAAGCGTGTTGGGCAAATATGCAAAAGTATCAAAGTGGGTTTTACAATACACTCAGATTTATTATATGACACTGTTTTGGGCGTACTGGTTAAACAAATAAAGAAAGAATCATGCTACATTCTACCAAACAAGCATGCTATTAGCTACATTTCAGTCATTTGTTGTCTTTGTACTCAGCTATTGAACTCATTCACTGCCAGACGATGTGTAAAAATGTGTCCACTCCAGTGCCAGGGTTTTTGTCATTGTCACTTGAACCTACAGATATTGAGTTTTAGGACTACATAATCATTGAATACAGCATTAGAAACCTTAGCCGCTCTTCTTTCACCAGAAAAAAAATGTTAATTCCTAAATTATATGGGTCTGGAGTAATATGAGCATGAAATGAGGGTGGCTATCCCTAATACAACACATATTGATTTACATATCGCTTTAACAACAGCTGAAGCTGTAACAAAGTGCTAACATGGACAAAAGGGGAAATGCTGCCCCCTTCTGGAAAGGAAAAAAAAAAACATTGCCAGAGGCCATGACCAGCGCTTTATCGGCACCCAAGCATGAAAAAACAAAACCCGAACAAATGCGGGAATGGCGTTCTACGTTATATTTTCAATTCCTGAATAAATTTGTGAATGGCATTGAATGAGTTAAAATTTGGAGTTATTTTGATGAAAAATATCAATTTTCGCGCTTAATGTTGAATGGTCATTTTTACGCAATAGGGAAATTTGAAAACAAACAACATGCATCCAAAAAAATCATTGCCCATAAAATATATGAGTTGCACAAATTTGGCACCTTTGCACATAATGTAATCATATTTAAAATGTCCTTTTTAAATACAGTAAAGTCTGGTTATATCGATAGTACTGCTTATTACGATACTATTTCTATGAACGCAAGGAGAAAATTTACATGCCGCAGCATCGGATATATCGATAGTCTGGTTATATCGATATTTTTTCAGACTCCAGAGAATATCGATATAACGAGACTTTAGTGTATTAAAATGAAAAAATTAGGCCCCGCCCTCCCAACTCCACCATTTACCTGAAAGTTGCTCATCACTGCTCTAAATGAAATGTATTATTATTATTATTATTATTATTATTAATAAAGAGAATAGCATGTTGTGCTATTAGCTACATTTCAGTCATTTCTTGACGTTGTATTCGGCTATTTAATAACGACACGTGTGACCTTTCCGACTCCAAAGACGCTACGCTACATTTATTTTTGTTGGCATAAGAGCTCGGAAATGGTTCATTTACAGTGGCGGGGGGGGGGGGGTATTGTCAAAATAAAAGCGCCTCCCGTTAGAATGTTCCAAAAAAAAAACCTGTTTTTTTTATTTGAAGCGGCTGACAGTAAAAACAATCTGCGACCGTGAAGAGTTGACACCTCCCCCAACCATGACAACAAATGACAACAGCCCGATGCTGACTCACCGGGCCGCCGCGTGACAGATGAGCCCGGCGTGGCTGCAAGATCGGATGGCCTGACTGGTCTCCTAGCGACCAAAAAGATAAGCTTTCACCATCCGATGCGGCCAACGCAAAGGCGCCATAACAATGCGACCTGTTTTCAAAAAATAATAATCATAATAAAATTGGCATCGGAAGTGCGGGCCTTCCTTTCACATGCAGGAATGACCAACGCAAGCACCCCATTTTGTTCTCTTCACGGCGCACTGATCCTCACTTCCTATTCGGCTGCATGCGTAGGCCTACGGGGGGCTTAGCTTTTGTACCACCCTCCCCCACCCTTCTTTCCTTTTCTGTCTGCTGTAAATAGGCTTAATGTTACAGTTTTCCGTGCACAAGCACAAAAGAGGCGCTGGGGTGCGCTCGTTTTAGCGACCGGCCCGATTGGAGGGGGGGGGGGCAAACGGGCATACAATAGACGATCGGGTTTCGTGAGATGGTGAATAGCGCTGATGAGCGGCGGCGTTAAAAACAGATAGTCGTCAATCACACAACAAATAAATAAATAAAGGTCTTACATCCGACTTACGACCGTTCCGACAAAACGGCCGTAAGTCAAACGGTCGTAAATCAAAATGCATTCAAAATGGCTAACGCGAGGTTTATACGACAGGATAGTAACAATGTCAATCTGTTGTTTTTAAGCAATGTTTTCTATTGAATACTATGATATATCAAAATGTTGACAGTTCGTTTATAAATCCTATAACTTTTCGTGTCATTTGAATCATTTTATAGTCCGTATTATCGATCTTTTTTTACAACACAGATGCTATTGAGCAAAAGTTGTTAGCAATATGGCGCTGTTAGCATAGCCTGGTTGTCATTGGTTTCTAACACTGTATTGAATGTTTATGTAGTCCGAAAACTCAATATTGTGAGGGTACTGGAATTCAAGTGACAATGACAAAAACCCTGGCACTGGAGTGGTCACATTTTTTAGCAATGAATGAGCTATAAAAAACGTGAAACATTTTTTTTAGACACACCGGTAACGGTTTGGTGAGTTTCTGGTGCCCCCGAAAGAACCCTAACTTCATATTAAGTATTCAAACTTGTTCAAAATGACAAGCTGTCAAAGTAACTTTGGTGTATTCTTTTTGGGTGCATATCTCTTAGCTAGCTAGCTTTCTATCTATTTGAGTTACTTTCGGGTTGAGTGAACGCTAGCGTGTGTGGCTGCTGCTGCTCACCCACAGAAAAATTTTGAAGAGTTTTGAAAGGCGCTTAGAAATGAACTGTATTATTAGTATTAGTAGTATTAGTATTATTAGTAGTATTATAGTATGTATGGGATAGTATTATTATGTAGTATTATTAGTATTACGTATTATTATTAGTAGTATTATTATTATTATTAGCAGTCTTATTATTATTAGTAGTAGTATTATGATTAGTAGTAGTATTAGTAGTATAATTATTAGTAGTATTATTATTAGTAGTCTTATTAGTCATATTATTCGTAGTATTATTATTAGTATTACTAGTAGTATTATTATTAGTATTATTATTAGCATTATAAGTATTATTATTAGTATTATTCGTATGATTCAAATTATTAGGATTAGTATTAGTATTATTAGTAGTCTTACTAGTCATATTATTTGTAGTATTATTAGTAGTAGAATAAATGGTGTTATTATTAGCATTATTATAAGTATTATTATTAGTATTATTCACATTACTCGTATTATTATTCGTATGATTCACATTATTAGGATTAGTATTATTAGTAGTATTATTCGTAGTATTATTAGCATTATTATTAGCATTATTATAAGTATTATTCACATTACTCGTATTATTATTCGTACGATTCACATTATTAGGATTAGTATTAGTAGTATTATTAGTATTATTCGTAGTATTATTAGCATTATTATTAGCATTATTATAAGTATTATTATTAGTATTATTCACATTACTCGTATTATTATTCGTATGGTTCACATTATTAGGATTAGTATTAGTAGTATTATTAGTAGTATTATTCGTAGTATTATTAGCATTATTATTAGCATTATTATAAGTATTATTATTAGTATTATTCGTATTATTATTCGTATGATTCACATTATTAGTATTAGTATATCATTGTGGACTATTATTAGGACGAGACTACAAAATATCCCAAGATGTGTTGGTAAGTGGGACGGAATACACAGGGCGGCATGTCTGTCCCGAGTGAGGCTACATGAGGAGAAGGAGGAGGGGGGAGGCAGGAGGTGGGAAAAAGGCCGGGTGGGTGAGGAGGGGAGGGGGGAGACAGGGGATTGTAAGCCAATAGCCATCGAGAAGCGCTAATATCGTTCCTCGACTCTCTACGCTGGTGCCAGAGCTGCGCTAAAACGCTCGCCGACGCCGGGTCGGGTCGCATTCTCTCTTTGGACTCAACTCAAAAGGGGGGATGAGGCGGCAGGAGGAGGCCGCCACTTCGCTTTAGCGTCTCCTTGCGCGGACGCCCCCCCCACCCACCCCACCCCAACCCCAACCCCGGGGGGCCTTGACTTCGCAAGGGAATACCTTTCAAACACGCCCCCCCCACATTTCCATCACTTCTCGGGTGAGTTTTTGACACATCGGAATGGCGCTTTATGAGACTTGAAATCTTTGACATGAAGGAAATGCAGGGGGCTTTTTTTACATGGGGGGGGTGTGAAATTGCGTGTGGCTTAAACGGCACGAAAAACGTAAATAAGCGGGGCAAACTTTTGCTTTCCAGATGTGTGGACTCAGCTGTTGAGTGTCACTCAGGTGGTCCCACTGTATCCCCCCCCCCTCTATTTTTTTTTTTTTTTTTTTTTACGAGCGCACTCTCCGTACTTTTCCCACTTGCCGTAAACGTGTCAGCGTGGACAAACCGCAGAACAAAGTCAAGGGACACACACAGAGAAAGACCCCCCCCCCTCCCACAATGAGGAATCGTATCGCAATGGCCCATTAAACATGTCATGTTGCTGAAAGTTATCATCAATAGAGTGACGTGGGGAGGGGGTAGAGGGGGGGAGGAGGGGGTGTAAGGGGGAGAGCGGCCTCTAGTGGCAGTGATGTAAAAAAAAAAAACAACTTTTGAGATGCCAACTCCACTTAAAGCATTGTCCATTTGGGACAGAGCAGATTCTGCGGATGATTGACAGATGAAGGGGGCTCGTGTGTGTGTGGGGGAGGGGGGGGGGTAATCTCTTTACCCCACTTGATACCCCAGAAGGGATTTTTCATGACTGATTCGGGATCAGAGCAGTCAAGGCTGAGGATCAGGTGACGAGTGAGGTGTGTTTCCCCCTTCCTCCGTGGGGGGCCGTTCTTTGTTGGAGGAGGGCTAAGCCTTTGTTAATGAGTATGTATCTATGTGTGCGTTTCCTAGTCTGTGTGTGGCGCTTGAACGCCGCCGGCGAGCGTGTGTCTACGCGCTCGGTCGGGTGTTTGGATCCACTCGGGGAGTTAAGCTTTGGTTAATTGGTCAGCCATTTTTGATGCGGGGGGGGGAGGGGTGGGGTGAAGCTTAGCATGCGTGCATGGTAAGTAGGTGGCGCTATAAGAAAAATACGTGTAAACAGTTGGCGTAGTGGTGATTGTATTTTTTTTTGTTTTTCTCGATCGAAAGCGGTGTATTGGCACCCTCTGCTGGTCGTTTGGCTCATTACAACTCCTCAAACATTTCGCAATAAAAAAATAGGGGACGCATTGTAAGTTAAAAAAACGACAATACAAACCATATCAAGTTGAGCTGAGTTAATCATCATCGGGAATTTGGGGCGAAAGCGTCCTGTTTTTGATTTTGGGACGGGGGGGGGGGGGGGGGGGGGGGGGGATTGGTTGGTCGATGATGTCGACCGCAAAGAGGATACAAAGCGTTTTTCTCACGCTGGTCCGTCGGCATTAAGTGGCCTCATCCTTCACTGTTCTTTTGTTTTGTCATATGCAACCCAGATTCTCTTCTACTGGGCCGTTGTTCAAGTGCCAGACAGGAAATCCAGCCCGAGAGATTGTTTTGGTATTGTTGGACACTGTCCTGGACAAGGGGGGGAGAAGGGGAGGGGGTAGAAGTGTGGGGGGGGGGGGGGGGGGCACATTACACTCAACTACAAAATGGATGAAAAAGGGTTTCTTCAGCCGTCATCTGTACTTCTTTGAAAGTGTCGGATGTTTCACTTCTCACCCGAAAAGCTTTGTCATTGACCTAAAGTTGTGCTGGTAACTCTGGCCCTATAAATAGATCCTTAACAGACAGAGGTAGCGGTGCTCAACTACAAAATGGATGAAAAAGGTTTCTTCAGCCATCATCTGTACTTCTTTGAAAGTGTCGGATGTTTCACTTCTCATCCGAAAAGCTTCGTCAGAAACCTAATGTTGTGCTGGTAACTCTGGCCCTATAAATAGATCCTTAACAGACAGAGGTAGCGGTGCTCAACTACAAGATGGATGAAAAGGTTTCTTCAGCCGTCATCTGTACTTCTTTGAAAGAGTCGGATGTTTCACTTCTCATCCGAAAAGCTTCGTCAGCAACCTAAAGTTGTGCTGGTAACTCTGGCCCTATATATATCCCTAATGGTGATATGTATATTAGAGGTGGTGGTGCCAAATCTCTGCTCTGATCCCTGCTCTAAGGTTGGGGGAGCAGTGGACTACTCCCTGAAGCTAATCTGATTACTTCTTTACTCAACTACAAAAAGTAAGAACGTAAACACATTTTTTCGATCGTGGGGACACTGCTTGAGTATCAACTTACGGTTTAGGGGGATGAAGCGCTTACATGTTTTCTATGCGCGTAGCGTAGACTGGAATTAGATCAAACAAATTGAACTAATCAGAAACACAAACAACGATGTGATGTGTGTGACCTCCAAACACACACACACACACACACACACACACACACACACACACACACACACACACACACACACACACACACACACACACACACACACACACAAAACAGTGTCCCGACTCTGCCCGCGTCTGTCAGTCTCGAAGCTTAGCCCAACATGAACACACACTGGCGTATTTGTGCGGCCGCACGCTGGAATGAAAGCGAGCGTCGGGGTGTGTAAATCATTGCGAGCGTTCGAAAACATGGCCACTCGCTTGCCAAGAAGCGACCACCCCCCTCACCACCCCCGAAAACCGAACAGTCGATAATGAGAAACAGAAGCAAATCGGTAAAAAAATAAAATAATAATAATAATAATATATCGAAACGGGCGCTATGACATCATCTTTTCCCCCCCTGTTGCAATGCAAATGCTATTTATTCCATTGTTGTCATTTTAACACATTCACTGCCATTTGTGAACTGAAAATATGACGTAGAGCGCCATTTCCCGAATGTGATCGGGTTTTTTTTCATGCTTGGGTGCCGATAAAGCACTGGTCAGACCTCCGGCGGTGTTTTTCTCCCTCCCGCAAGGGGGGCATCATTTCACCTTTTGCCCCTGTTAGCGCTTTGTTCCAGCTTCAGCTGTTGTTAAAGTGCTATATAAACCAATATGCACGATATTGCATTGTATTTTGGACAGCCGCCCTCATTTCAAGCTCATATAACAACTCCAGACCCATGTAATTTAGTAATTAACTCTTTTTTTTCTGATGAAATTAGAGTCTAATGTTTCTAAGGCTATATAAACCAATATGTATGTATTGCATTGTATTTTGGACAGCTGCCCCCATTTCGAGCTCAGATAACTTCAGACCCATATAATTTAGGAATTAACACTAGTTCTGATGAAAGAAGAGAGTCTCGGGTTTATTACGCTGCATTGAATGTTTATGTCGTCCTAAAATTTGTTATTCCATCTAGCTATTTAACTATCTTGCTATCTCGCTATTTAGTTAGCTATGTATCTAGCTATCTATCTAGTATTTTAAATTATGGTTTTGATAGTTCAAATATATCCCATATAACTCCAGACCGATATAATTTAGGAATTAACTCTTTTTTATTGAAATAAGGGTTTCTAACGCTTTTTGTTGCCTGAATGTTTATGTAGTCCTAAAGGTCAATATTCTGTGGGCCCTGGAATTCAAGTGACAATGACAAAAACCCTGGCACTGGAGTGGATACATTTTTGCACATCCGGCAGTGAACGAGTTAACGAGGATCAAGGGCCATCCCATAATATCATACTTGAGATAAATAAAAAGGTCATTAAATAGAATAAGAGGAAACGGAAGGATACGCAGTTCACCGAGACGTCTAAACTCGTCGGTACAGCGCTGATATGGGCTCTTTGACTTTTGATTCTTGTTCTATTTCACGCTCGAAAAAAACTGTAACACAAATTAGCCAACTAGCTTAGCTGTCGCTACAACAATTCCGGTTAGCGATATTCTTACCCGGATGCTAACTGAAAAGGCGAGAAGCAGTACAACACAGATGCCATTGAGCAAAAAGTTGTTAGCAATATGGCGCCGTTAGCATAGCCTGCTTGTCATCGCTCACCGCTGACCATTTATAATGATACCCCGCTACTTTTTTTTTTTTCGTGGTTACACGCTAAACCCTGCAGGCCGCACTGGCTGCACAAGGGGAGTATTATGGTCAGTTTGTGGGGGGGAATGCAGAAGAAGAGAAAAAAAAAATGGGAGACCACAGAGTGAAGACTCACAGCTGCGACTCGGAGTCGTTTCGGCACCAACTTAATTACCTGTACACACAGAACTATTTGATGATGATTAAAGCCCTGGTGTACACACACACACACACACACACACACACACACACACACACACACACACACACACACACACAAAAAGCCCCTAGTAAGTCTCCAGCTAGGCAGACATAAAAAAAGGTGATGATTATTAGATGATAATAATTAAAAGGTTGCTTGGTCTAATAGTATAGATAGCGTCTCATTAAAAAAATGTCGGAGCGGCAAAACCGTAATTACGTGACCACCCAGTGACGCGGGAAAAAAAAAAAGATAAATAATGGCTTATGGCCAAAACCAGGCGACGGGCGCGGGGTGTCGGGCGGGCGTCGCCGTGGCAACAATAACAAACCGGGGTGTGTTTACGGCTTGCGAATTTGGCCGCGCGCCGATTCGCGCGTGATAAACGGCCATCGAAACAAGAGGCGGCCATTTTGAAGTACGACAAACACCGCAAGGATATATGACATCGGGCTCATCTGTCTTCTATTTAGGGTTGCGTGTATTTTCCGTGTATTTTTTTTAAACCTGAAAAAAAAGAAGAAGATGAGTATATATATCAAAAAGCATAAACAAGATGAGATCTTCTCCACCCGGGTGGTCACCGCAGACAGGGGGGGGGGGGCTAGGGGGGAATGGTTTGGTCCAATTTGATGAGAATTGGAGTCAGGAAGAGATGACAATTTGTGTAAAGCAAAAGCTCACTTTTTTTTGTTGGTGGGGAGGGGGGGTTAAATGGCCGAAATAAATTAAATACTTTATTAAAGCGACGTCACTTTTTTGTTTCTTAACTGACATAAGAAAAAAACATTTTATAGCATCTAAAATACGCAGTATGATATTTTTAGTCCAATGCAAAACACCAATAAAAATGACTTAAAGCGTCCAAAATCTGCAAAAAAAAATTGAGCTGCGAATTGGGCATTTTCAGAAAGTCCCGCCCCCAGTTCGTGACGTCACGCCAAGACGTCTTGCATTGCTAGTGAATCAAAACAATGGCTTCAGATTCGGAGAATATGCTTTCTTGTTACACATCTAGTTATGAATATGATTCAAATAGTTCCGAAGAGGAAAGCATACATGTTTGCAATCGATTAAAGAATTTATTCCGTGCCATTATGAGGCAACATTGAGGGGAGATGTCTCAACGAAAAAGAGGCACAAAGTGGCAACCTCCGTTTCCACAGGCTGATAAATTCCTTATATGGAGCTTGGACGCCCTCTTCTGGCGGCTTTTGGGTGCAACACGAGGTCCCCAGACCAAACAAGTACAGCAAAATACATTGACGTGATGGAAGGACCGCTACGATGCGTCTTTTTTCGGTCAGGGGGCGTTCCTTTCGTGACATCACGTACGGAATCGTCACCAACTCAAAAACAAGACTTCCTGAATATTCAGCACGAGTCTTAAAACATAAAATATCGATATATGCGGTGTAAAATACGCTCAGTAGAAGTCATTCAAAGCCATTTTTTTACAAATTATGGACACAACTTGTCCGGAAACGTCGGTTGTCCTTTAACCATTAAGTAGAACTAAACTATGGGTGTTGTTCAATCCCGCTTATTCTTCAGACCGGACTCAACTCGACCCACTCCCCCGTCCCAAGTAACAGATAACAACACACTAAAAATGCGCTCAAGAAATGTGCGCTAGGTTAGCTAGCAGTTCAAACAAGAATAAAGTACTGTCAGCTATGAATGGCGTTTACTTGATGTTCGTAAAATAGCCAATGAGACGGCGCCGAATGTTTTAACGACTGGTATTGGAAGCCTTTGCGAGTACCCGACACACGAAAATAAGGCCGTATTGGCCCCATCTCGATACATGGTATTCATACAGTCCCAATGTATTATCAATATTATTGTTATTAATTATTATTATTAATTATTATTATTATTATTATCATCATCTATCTCTTAGCTAGCTAGCTTTCTATCTATTTCAGTTACTACTGGGTTGAATCGCTAGCTAGCAAGCTATCTATTTGAGTTACTATCTAACTAGCTAGCTGGCTTCCTAGCTAGCGATCTATTTGCTATCTATTCGCTATCTAACTAGCTAGGTGGCTACTTAGCTAGCTATTTGCTGTCTATTCGCCATCTAGCTAGCTATCTATTAGTTGTCTATTAGCGAGCTAGCTAACTTTCTATTTATTTTCTATTGAGTGAACGCTGGCGCATGTGGCTGCCGCTGCTCACCCACAGAAAAACCTGTCCTGTGACTGTAAAGTGACCTTGAGAGTTTTGAAAGGCGGTTATAAATGAAATATATTATTATTATTAACCTATTTTGGAGAGATGAAAAAAATACATATTGAATCACTACTTTTAACCACGCCTCCTGATCACTTGACATCTTTGACTTTGCCGCGCTTCTTAAAAACAAAAAAGTGGGGGCGGGTTAGGGACGTCAAGCCCGTCGGATGAAAGCGTTGGGACTTTCCGAGCGATACAAACAGTCGTCGCTGAACTGTCGTCTGGGTTACGAGTGCTTGAAGTTGCCATTTGTTCCTTCGTCACCCTTTGTAAAAGGGAGCTTCAAATTGCCCTGCGCTTTAATGAGGGACTTAAAAAAATGGCTGTTGTAGTAATAATAATAATAATACATTTCATGTATAAGCGCCTTTCAAAAGTCTCAAGGACACTTTACAGTCACACGTTATTTGTTTATACTGTTGACCTAAAAAAGAAAACATCTTAAAATAATAAAATAAAAGAAAAAATAAGAAAATAAGCTGCTAGCAAAGGTGCTAATTAGCTTCAAGCAGCTAACTGCGAAACCTGACACGCGAGGGGTTGTTTACATGAGGCCATTTTTTTTTGGGGGGGGGGGCTTTGGGGTGACTTCAAAATTGTAAATCGACATAGTATTAAGGAGTGGAGGGGTGGGGGTGTTGGGCGATACCCTCCTGGAATGCCCTTCATGCCATTTTCAGACATGGGGTTGTGGATGGACAACATGGAAGTCCAAAAGTGTCCCAAAAGAACAAAATTAAACCCTTCATCAACACCACCCCGCTTCCCGAATGTCGATCAAACCGCTTCCCTCTCTCGCCATGGCCTTTTCCATCTGTTGCAGATTAGTCGTCCGTGTGTTTAGAGAGCTAAAACCACGTCCGCGCGCGAGACCGAGAGTAAAGCCCACAGGAGGGTTTTCGGCGGAAAAATCACTTTGGTCCAAATTAAGCGAGAGGCCATCTAAGGATATGGCTGGTTGGGAGAAAATGACCAAGGGGGAGGGGGGGGGTGTTTGGGGGTTACTCAAGTACAGAGGGGAAAAAAAATGTATTTTTTAAAAAGTCATTCACTGGCCATAGAGACCATCGCTCATGCTAGCATCGTCGCGTCAAGCACAAAGATGAACGCAAACCCCATTTTAACTCATTCACAAATGTATCCAGGAATTAAAAATATGACGTCGACTTTTTTTTTTTTTTTTCATGCTTGGGTGCCAATAGAGCGCTAGTCAGACCTCCGGTATTTTTTTTTCTTATTTTCCACAAGGGAGCAGCATTTCTCTTTTTTTCCCCATGTTAGCGCTTTGTTCCAGCTTCAGCTGTTGTTAAAGCATGATATAAACTATCTAGGTAGCTATCTATTAGCTATAGGGCTACCTGGCTATCTAGCTAGCTATCTATTAGCTAGCTTTCTATCTAATTGAATTACTTCTCAGTTGAGTGAACGCTGGCGCTTGTGGCTGCCGGTACTCACCCACAGAAAAACCTCTCCCGTGATTGTAATGAAGAAATTAGCCACATGTAGCCTTTTAACATAGTTAGCATGTTTTGCTGAGAAAAGATGGAGATTCGGGGCACTATGTACTTGGATATCTGTTAGCTATATATCCAGCTAGCTAGCTATCTACTAGTTAGCTAGCTCTTTGGCTGGCTATCCAGCTGGCTAGCTATCTATTAGCTGGCTCGCTATATATTAACTATCTAATAGCTACCTTTCTATTTATTTGAGTTGTTCTGGGTTGAGTGAAGGCTGGCGCGTGTGGCCGCCACTGCTCACCCACAGAAAAACTGATCCAGTGACTGTAAAGTGACCTTGAGAATTTTGAAAGGCGCTTATAAATGAAACTTATTATTATTATTATAAAGTTACCTTGAGAGTTTTGAAAGGCGTTATAAAATAAATGTCATATTATTATTATAAAGCAGTGGCCAGACCTCTGGCAATGTTTTTTTTCTTTTCCACAAGGGGGACAATTTCCCCTTTTTGTCCATGTTAGCGCTTTGTTACAGATTTAGCTGTTGTTAAAGTGCTATGTAAACCAATATGTATGTATTGCATTGTATTTGGGATAGCCACCCTCATTTCAAGTCCAGATAACTCCAGAACCATATAACTTAGGAATTAACTCTTTTTTTTTTCCTGATGAAAGAAGAGCGGCTAAGGTTTCGAACGCCGTATTCAATGTTCATGTAGTCCTAAAACTTAATATTTGTGGGTTCAAGTGACAACGACAAAAACCCTGGCACTGGATTGGACACATTTTTGCACATTCGCATTTTGCACTAAATAGCCAAGTACAAAGTTAGCAAATGACTGAAATGTAGCTAATAGCATGAGATTAGCATGATTATTATTTTTTTTTTTTTTTATACCACTAAGACCATAACAGTGTCATATAATAAATCCGAGTGTGTTGTAAAACCCACTTTGAAACGTTTGCATATTTTCCGACACCCTTAGGAGCAATTTTCAAACTACGTGGAAAGGGGGCGGGGGGGTTTCGTCAATGTAACGGGACGAGCTGTCTCGCCCGACCTTGTTAAACGATTTGTTCAACAGACCTTTTACATCTTTGGCGTCTGAGGTCCCGAACGCTTAATGACAGCATTTATTTTGGCTTTGGGGTGCGACTGTAAATCAATCGGGCTGATAACATTCGAGTCAACAAAAGGTTGTCGAAGACGAGTCTTGTATGAATTTAGCAGGTCTTTCTTACTCAGGGAGGCTAATTTTTAATCTATTTTCTTGCAAAAAAAACCAAAATGAATCATTTAGAAGTCAGGATTCAAATCAGAAGAGCTGAACTGCGTCTGTGTGGTCTAAAAAAAAAAAAAAAAAAAAAAAAAAAAAAAAAAAAAACATTTTTTCCGTATTTGAACTGATCTGGGGGGTGTCCGACACATAAGAAACCGAATCGGCTTGCAGCTAATTGGTTCAAGTGGAACACGGACGGGATGGTAACTAAAGCCCGTACTTTGCAACCTGGCCTTGAAGGTCGCTTGCCAGTCACTTGCCAATTTCCTGCTTTTTACGGCACGTTTACGGCTGTGGATTCCCCCACCCCCTCACCCCGGTTGTCCGAACGGTAACACCCCGCGGCGGTTAGCAAGTCTTTTATGACCATGGAACCTCAATCAGCGTAGCTTAGGGGTGTCAAGGAATTTTCTATTAGCTATCAAGCTAGCTATCTAGTAGCTAACTTTATACCTATTGGAGTTCTTCAACTATCTAGCTAACTATCTGAGTTATCTATTAGCTATCTAGCTAGCTATCATGATCACAATCAGAAAACCTTTATTCGTCCCACAATGGGGAAATTTGCAGTTCACAGCAGCAATCTATTTATCTATTAGTTATCTATTAGCGAGCTAACGTTCTACCTATTTGAGTTATTCAACTATCTAGCTAAATATTTATGAGTTATCTATTGGCTAGCTAGCTTTCTACCTATTTGAGTTATTCAACTATCTAGATAACTATCTGTGTTATCTATTAGCTATCTAGCTAGCTATCTATTAGTTATCTATTAGCTAGCTAGCTAACTTTCTACCTATTTGAGTTATTCAACTATGTAGCTAACTATCTGACTTAACTTTTAGCTATCTAGCTAGCAAGCTATTAGTTATCTATTAGCTAGCAAGTTAACTTTCTACCTATAAAAGTTATTCAACTATCTAGCTAACTATCTATGAGTTATCTATTAGCTATCTAGCAAGCTCGCTATTAGTTATCTATTTGCTAGCTCGCTAACTTTCTACCTATTTTTCAACTATCGAGCTAACTATCTTTGAGTTATCTATTGGCTAGTCAGTGAGCTTTTCATCTATTTGGGTTACTTCCGGGTTGAGTGTGAGTGTGACAGCCGCTGCTTACCCACAGAAAACTTATCCTGTGACTGTAAAATGACCTTGAGAGTTTTGAAAGAGGCTTAGAAATGAAATGTATTACTATTATTATTATGATTATTATTAACACTGAAGTGGGTGAGCAGCGGCACTCACACGCACCAGCGTTCACTCAACCCGGAAGTAACTCAAATAGATAGAAAGCTAACTCACTAGCTAATAGGTAGCTAATAGATAGCGAGCTAGATAGCCAGATAACCATATAGCTAATAGATAGCGAGCTAGATAGCCAGCTAACTAGCAAGATAGCGAATAGATAGCAAATAGATAACGGGATAGGTCGCTAGTTCGATTGAGAACTAGATAGCTGGATAAATAAGAAAGAAGTGAAGAGAGGAAATATATTATATGCTAATGCTAGCACTACTTGGAGCCAACAAAGTAAATAATAAGGATGGACAAATGAACTAGTTAACTAAATAGTCTCACTTTATATATGTGAATGGCAGTGAATGAGTTACGGTTGTGGGTGGTGATATTGACTTCATTTTATTTTGGAGATTTCTTTTTTTTTAATTGTTTTATTTGAATGGGGGCGGGGTTTATCTTTGTTTTGGTCGCGACGACGCTAACATGAGGGAAAGCCTCTATCGCTTGCTTTTGATCAGGCCGCAACAAGTTGAGACACACTCGCCATTTCTGTTCAGAGCCAGCGCGGGGTCGCCCGCCTGTGATATTTACATTCTAAGGGCCTCATTTAAACACTGTTGTCCTTCCGTAGAGGGGGTGCGAAGGGGTGGGGGTAACACCGTGATGCTTATTGAGTGCAGGTGAGAACGATTTTTAGAGTGAAAACGGGCCTTGTTCTTTGTCTCTGACTATTTATTTTACGTTCCAGCGTTCACTCAACCCGGAAGTAACTCAAATAGATAGAACACTAGCTAACTAGCTAATAGTTAGCTAGCAAGATAGCCATATAGCTAATAGATAGCTACTTAGATAGCTATTTTTCTATTTTCGGTATTAGCATTTGGCCGTACTAAAGGAGATTAGATTTTCTTTAACAAATACTCTATAGTATGCAAATATATATATAATTTTGACGAAAATAACAAACAAACCCGCTCTCCTAAAAGTGAATTTACCCAAAACATTTAATTTAACAGACAAAACATAATAAAAGCTCGCTAAAAACATCTATTCGCTGGCTAACGGCTATCTGTTCACTGGCTAATGGTTAGCTATTTGCTAGCTAGGTATTAGCTATCTATTCGCTAGCTATTAGCTATAATAATAATGGTAATAATACATTTCATTTTAAGCGCCTTTCAAAGCTCTCAAGGACACTTTACGCTGGCTAATGGCTATCTATTCGCTGGCTAATAGCTATCTATTCGCTGGGTAATGGCTAGCTATTTGCTAGCTAGCTATTAGCCATCTAGTCGCTAGAAAATAGCTTTCTATTCGCTAGCAAATAGCTATCTATTCGCTAGCAAATAGCGATCTATTCGCTAGCTAATAGCTATCTATTCGCTAGCTAATAGCTACCTATTCGCTAGCTAATAGCTATCAATTCGCTCGCTAGCTTGCTATATATTTAAGTTAATTCGGGGATTGAGTGAACGCTGGCGCGTGTGGCTGCCGCTGCTCACCCACAGAAAAAAAAAACGGATCCTGTGACTGTAAAGTGACCTTGAGAGTTTTTAAAGGCGCTTAGAAATGAAATGGATTATTATTTTTAAAAATAAAAAAAAAATCCTCTAAAATGGAATCTGGTTTTCACAGCCATCATGCTCTGCACTGGCAAACGCTCGGGGGTCAGAGGTCATTGCATAAACCGTCCATTAGTTTACTTTGTCCTCTTGGGCGTCGGACATGTGAATTGAAGCGGAGTGGAATCCATTCAGCGCTAGTCGTCTAACAACTCGGGGGGGGGGGATGCCTCGTCGACTTCGGGGGGGGGGGGGGGTGTCGTGGTTGGGGGGGGGTACGATTCCAATAACGACATCATGTAAACTGGGCAGCTCCTAAACAGCTTTTGTGCAACGGACACATAATTACGATATATTTTGGCCGCAATAGCGAAATGCTTCTCTTGGCGGCGGCTAATTTGGCATGTGACAACCAGACCCCCCCACCACCACCACCACCACCCCCTGTCGTCCCCTCTGTTAAGTCACTTAGCCTGGTTGTCAAGGCTGCTCTTTGTCCCATCGGACAATTGAGTCAACTCATTTTTCAAGCCGGAGCGTTTAAGGACGATTGCTGCTTTTCAGGCTTTCACCATGACAGATGGTTGCGGGACCTTGTCCAAATAAGTCACCGGCGAGCGGTCGCGGGTTGTCGGCGACTTGTCGGAATTCTAAATCATTATTTTTTTTTTGGATACAGTTGACTATTTTTTGGGGGTGGATTTCAGAATACAATACATGAACTCAATCATATGCAAAAATGTGTCCACTCCAGTGCCAGGGTTTTTGTCATTGTCACTCAAATTCCAGGACCCACAAAATTGGTTTGACAAGATTTTCCTAAAACAAGTAAATTTATCTCGCTTCCGAAAACCTATACAGGTCTTAAAACGAGTAAGAATAGAGGCACAAAAAGCAAAAGTATCTTGAAAAGACTAATTGTTTTTAGATTTGCTCAAAATGAGAATAATATGCTGAAAATGTGCATTTAATGTTCCTGAAAATATCTTGAAAAAAGAAAATATGGAAAGATATTTAGAGGGGAAAATGGTAAAATAGTGCTTCAAACAAGCTGTCAGAAATAAGATATATTTTCCGGGTTGTGGCTGCCACTGCTCCCCCGCAGAAAAAAAATATATGTGACTGTAAAGTAGTAGCGCTTATAAATTAAATGTATTATTATTGTAAAATATTGAGTTTTAGGACTACATAAACGTTCAATGCAGCTTTAGAAATGTTAGGTTCTTTCATCAGAAAAAAAGAGTTAATTCCTAAATGATGTGGGTTTGGAGTTATGAGCTTGAAATGAGGGTGGCTGTCCAAAATACAATTTATATAGCGCTTTAACAACAGCTGAAGCTGGAATGAAGTGCTAACATGGAAAAAAAGGGAAATGCTGACCCCTTGTGGAAAAGAAAAAAAAAACATTGCCAGAGGCCATGGCCAGCGCTTTATCGGCACCCAAGCATGAAAAAAACAAAACCTGAAGAAATTCGGGAAGTTATTTTGATGAAAAATATCAATATTCGCACTTCATGTTGGTTTCCTGTTCAGCAGCTTTGTTCCATACTTGAATCTATTAGATAGCTTTCTATCTATTTGAGTTACTTCTGGGTTGAGTGAACGCTGGCGCATGTGGCTGCCGCTGTTCGCGCGCAGAAAAACTTATCTTGTGACTGTAAAGTGACCTTGAGAGTTTTGAAAGGCGCTTATAAATTAAATGTATTATTATTAATGGTCATCTTTACGCAATAGGGAAATTTGAACAACATGCATCAAAATAAACGATTGCCCGTAAAATGAATAGCACAAATTTGGCAACTTCGCACCATAATATGATAATATTTAAATTGTCATTTTAAAATATTAAAATGAAAAATTATGCCCCGCCCTCCCCGCTCCAGAATTAACCTGAAAGTTGCTCTAAATAAAGCGAATCTCCGGACGTGTCAACTAGCACTCATTAAAGCTTTGCAGGCAAGTTGGGGGCGGGGTGATGGGTGAGGAGTGGGGGGGGGGGGGGTGTCACTGATTGAAGTGCACTGGCAGGCTATTTGCTGCCTGGACGGGGGAGGGGGGGGTCAGGGGGTTGGTTGAGGGAGGGGCCGGCGAGTCCGACCTGCCTCCACACATGCACTCGCTACACACTCGGGATCTTGAGACACTCCGTTGAGAGACATTGTCTCCTTCTCAAGGATTTCGGCTGCAAAGTGAGGGGGTGTGGGGGGGCACTTTCCGAACTTTCGAGGACATTTGAAGGACAGGGTGGGAGTGGGTAGCAAGGGGGCGGGGGGTGGTGCGTGGGTGAGCTGGATCTGGAAGCGATTAAAGTAAAGACGCATCGGCCTTGGCGGTGCGGATATGGAGAGCGAAGCGTCGTGGGGCTGAGAGGAAGCGGGCCGACGTTCACATCAGGTGGGGAGAAAGATGCTTTTACTGGAGGTAAGAAATTCAACCGGGGGGCGGGGGGGGGCATATGACATGATTTGTCACGGTCTAGAGTGCCTCGCGCACCCCTCGTGACACCCATTTGGCCCTAGAATAATACACTTGAGCCGTAAAGAGAGAGATGAACTCGGCCTTTGAACTCCGCTATTGAATGTTTTTCCACAATCGGCGATGTGGAACTTTTTGTTGTTGTTGTTGTTTTACTTCCTATTCCACTACGAAGCTTCACGTATCAAAAAATGCTATTCGCCGAAGATCAAACGAATCGCCAGAAGGCGTCACTCAGCGACACCCTCGTCGTAGTTACGACTCCTCCGTGGGGAGGGGTGTTGACTGACTTTTTTCTTTTTTTTGGACCTACAAGGTCCAATCAACGTGAGCGATGAAGGAGAAAACCCTTCGAAAAAGTCAGTAAAATCCTACCGGCCCCTCCGCATCCTGCTCACCACCTTTTCCAGCGACTTCCCTCAGGCAGGCGTGAATGATCCTCTTAAACTATCTATCTCCTAACTAGCTACATTTCTATTTGCTATCTAGCTGGATAGCTAGCGAGCTAGATAGATAGCTAGCTCGCTAGGGAGCTAGCATTCTATCAATTTGAGTTACTTCTGGGTTGAGTGAACGTCGGCGCGTGTGGTTGCCGCTGCTCACCCACAGAAAAACTGAGCCTGTGACTGTAAAGTGACCATAAGAGTTATGAAAGGCGCTTAGAAATGAAATGTATTATTATTATTATTATTATTATTCAAAAGTGTCAGTCATGCGAGGGGGGAGGAGCACGCAGTTAACCGTTAGCCGACTACATCTGGCCCGTGTTTGCACAGGCCCCGATGTTGTGACTCCTAAAACGTCTTTTGTTTTGCTTTAAGCACGCTTGAACTCGGCCAACCCCCTCCTGCCTCCCCCTTGTCACGTTCGCTGACGACGCTTGTCTTCAGGAGGAGAACCAAGTGGTATTGTGAGTTGACCGGATAGGTCTGATGGGGGATCTGTACATTTTTGTGGGTGCTGGAGGGTGGAAATAATAATAATAATAATAATAATAATAATAATAATAATAATTATTATTATAAGCGCCTTTCAAAACTCATGGTCACTTTACAGTCACAGGATACGGTTTTCTTCGGTTTAGAAGTGGCGGCGGCACACGCCAGCGTTCACTCAACCTGGAAGTAACTCAAATAGATAGAAAGCTAGCTAACTAGCTAATAGATAGACAGCTTGATGACCAGATAGCCATATATCCAATATAGACAGCTACCTAGATAGCTAGCTAGCCAACAAGATAGCTAATCATAATAATATTAACACTAATAATACATTTCATTTATAAGCGCCTTTCAAAACTTTTTAAGCTCACTTTTCAGTCACAGGATAAGTTTTTCTGTGGGTGAGCAGAGGCAGCCACACGCACCAGCGTTCACCCAACCCGGAAGTAACTCAAATACATAGAAAGCTAGCTAATAGATAGCCAATAGATTGCTAATAGGTAGCCGTAAAACTAATACATACCCAGCAAGCTAACTAGCTAATAGATAGCCAATAGCTAATAGCCAGCTAGGTAGCTAGCTAGCTAATAGATAGCCAATAGATCACTAATAGACAGCTAGTTAGCGAGCTAGATAGCCATATAACTAATAGATAGCCAGCTAGCTACAGATAGCTTGCTAGATAGCCAATAGACAGCGACCTAGATAGCAAGCCAGTCGGATAGCTAATAGATAGTAAATAGATAGCTAAATAGCGAGATAAATAAAAAAGAAGCGAAGAGAGGAAATATATGCTAATGCTAGCACTACTTCGAGCCAACAAGGTGAATGATAAAGATGGACAAAAGAATGAGCTCGCGAATTAATAGATGGCTAATAGATAAGCAGTGTTAAAATGGCATCCTCGAGGGGGGTTTGGGTGTCCCAAAAAAGTTTCAGATTATAAATAATAATAATAATAATAATAATCACTTGCCTCATTGAACAAGATTCTCTTTCAGACACTCGCCAGACAAAAAAATATGTTCCGGCTCACTTGAAGATTGGCTACAAAATGGCCGACGGGCTCAATTTAAGTATTTAGCATCCCCATAAATACATCAAAAGAGGAAATGATGGTAGTACTACCAAAATAAAGACTTTGCTTATCCAATTGTGCTGCTGACTGGAGCTAATAAGGTTAACGCGAGATCGCAGGGTGCAATAGTTGAGCCAAAAAAAAAATCAAAAAATCAACAACAACAAAAAAAGAATTCCCAGTGTGATAACATTATCTCTCCTACCATAAAACCTGACAGATTAGGCAAAGAAGAACAAAGCGGGTCTCAGATGGCTCCTTTGTCCTCGATGAGAAGCTTCGGTCGGTTTGGTTGACGTGCTAATGTTGTGTTTTGAGGCCCTGGGCTTTCTATGCTAATGGTGGCGGGGGGGTGGATGCTATGCTAATCGTCACTCGTGCGAAAACCCGATGGCTTAGCGACGTTTGCAATGGACGCAAGCGCTGTCCGAAATCCAAATGAGGATTCGGATGAGGACGCTGGGGGAGGGGGGGGGGGGGGTTCAGCGTTGGAATGAAAGCCCCCCCCCCCCCCTCTCATTTTTTTGGGTTGGTCCTAATGGAAAAGCTGGGTTGCAGTTTTCCTTGACACATCATCTGGAGAGCCTCTTAAGTGCTATGTTTTGATTTCCCGTCAAGCATGAAAGGACTACTGAGACAAATCGGGCGACAACAACAAAAAATGACACTTCATATGTCCATTTTTTTGTGTCTCAATAGCGTCCACGCTTGATGAACCCAGAGCGCAGTGACCGAGGGGAGCGTCCATCGCACCGAGGCCCCGATATGGAGACCCTCCCCGGTGGGAACAAGGGCAAAGTGCCCGTGAGCTTCCAGAGGAGCTCCACCTCGGATGACGACTCCGGATGCGCGTTGGAGGAATACGCCTGGGTGCCACCGGGACTTAGACCCGAACAGGTAGCGTCCGTCAAAGTTGCCGAGTGGCATCTGATGACAATTTCAATAAAAAATGTATATTGATTTGTGGATGAAAAGGTTTCTTCAGCCGTCATTTGTACTTCTCATCCGAGAAGGTTCATCAGCGAACTAAAATTTGCTGGTAGCTCTGGCCCTATATAGTGAGACCTCAACTTACAAACTTTTCGTTTTACAAACGTCAAATTTATGAAAATTAAACCTTATAATAAGCACTATTTTCATAATACACACCCACCACGGCTGGCGGAGTGATCTTCGGCGGAAGCACACGACCGAACAGCACCAGAGGTTAAGTGACCAACAGTGACTCTCCTTCCATTACAGTCCTCATGTAATGCGCCTCTCTTTCTAAACAGCAATTCCCTTTGACCTTCGACCTCCAACGCCATTCCATCAAGCCATACATAACCATCACAAATGTAAATAAAGTGGCTTTATGATACAATGCAGTGTAAAAGTTGAAAAGTATATTTTATGGAAACCCGGGAACGGATTATTTCCATTTTAATGGTTTCCTATGGGAAAATGTTTTTTGAGATACACACTTTTCGCCTTACACACTTTCTCTGGGAACCAATTAAGTTCATAAGTAGAGGTCTCACTGTATATCCTTAATGTCCAGAGTTGGCGGTGCCAGACCATTGCTTTGATAGGTCCCTAGTCTAAGGTTGGGGGGAGCAGAGGACTATTCCCTATGACTGGCCCTGATTTCCCCATTCGCCCTGGTATCACCTTATCAGCAAGACTAATAAGCCTATGTGGTAACGATCCAGGAAGTCTGTTGTAAGCACAATCCAAATAGAAGCTCACATCACCATGGCGATTCAGTAAAGGGTTTTGCAGTATTGATTTGTGTTCGACTTATAAACTTTCCGTGTTGGTCTACAACCGCAGGTCCAGATGTATTTTTCCTGCCTGCCGGAAGACAAAGTGCCATACGTCAACAGCTCCGGAGAGAAACACCGGATCAGGCAGCTCCTTTACCAGCTGCCGCCTCATGACAACGAGGTATCTTTGACATTTGCTATGTTGGTTTGATTGATCCGGAAATTAAAACTCAATGAATATTAAATCAGGGGAGACAAAAGCCATTAGAGCGCCATTCCCGAATTTGTTTGGGTTTTGTTTTTTCAAGCTTGGGTGCCGATAAAGCGCTGGCCAGACCTCTGGCAGTGTTTTTCCCTTCCACAAGGGTGTAGCATTTCCCTATTTTCCACGTTAGCGCTTTGTTCCAGCTTCAGTTGTTGTTAAAGCGCTATATAAACCAATATGTAGTGTATTTTGTACAGCTGTCCCCATTTCAAGCTCATATAACTACAGACCCATATAATTTAGGAATTTTTCTGATTAAAGAAGAGAGTCTAAGGTTCCTAACACTGTATTGAATGTTTATGTCGTCCTAAAACTCAATATTCTGTGGGTCCTGGAATTCAAGTGACTATGACAAAAACCCTGGCACTGGAGTGGACACATTTTTGCACCTCGTCTGCCAGTGAATAAGCTAATGAGGTCCAAGGGCCATCCCATAATATCATACTTTACAGAAAAGGTTATTAAATAGGATAAGAGGAAACGGAAGGATACACAGATCACTGAGACGTCTCAACTCGTCGGTACAGCGCTGATATGGGCGCTTTGACTTTGACTGTTTTATTTCACGTCCGCAATTTACGGACACGCAAATTAGCCTACTAGCTTAGCTGTAGCTAGAATAATTCTGTTAGCGATATTTTTACCTGGATGCTAACTGAAAAGGTCACAGCAGTACAACACAGATGCTATTGAGCAAAAAGTTGTTAGCAATATGGCGCCGTTAGCATAGCCTGACATTTGTGAAAGCGTGGCTCAATTGGAACCAACATCTGATTACGGCGACGGAGAAAGTTGTGGATGCGGCCGGCAATAAAACAGCCAACGCCTGAACTAACACAAGCAGGACAATAGCCGCATTCCCACGTCTGTCAAAGCGTTTTACGGCGCACCCCCTTTCACATCTGCGCTGATAAGAGTTTACGTCGGGAGATACGACGGGGAGCTTTATCAACCCACGCCAGGGCTGGTTTCTGGATAAACAATAAGTCGCGTCGACGGGTTTTAGAATGTTTGTTGGCGATTGAGGAGGAATTCCTTGCGTTACTGCGGTTAGAAAAAGGGGAGAAAGTGCGCCCGAGCCTGTTGTAAGGACAAGCCGCGCTTTTATCGGAGAATCTTTACCGTTTCCCAAACATGGGGAAAGAGTCAAGCAGAGGAAGTTTAAATAAACGTACTTTTCCAGACAGTGATACGCAGTCTCAACGTTAGTAACTACACTTCTGTCTCCGGTAGGTTCGTTATTGCCAGACTCTAAGCGAGGAGGAGAACAGGGAACTTCACATGTTCAGCGTCCAGCGGAAGAGAGAGGCGCTCGGAAGGGGAACGCCAAAGATCTTGCCAAGAGCTCTGCAACACACTCGATGCGAGAATGTAGGTTTCTTCATCAAAACTGAATTTTACATTTTTTTCAGAATCAGAATCAAAAGCGAAATCCCGTTAAACAAACAATTCAAGGCCATGACAACCGAAAACCGCTAGCGTCAAAACAAAATTAAAGCCTTCGCCAGTGAAGAAAAGCACATCGTATGCTAGGCTACGCTAGCTATGTTACTTTGGGTTAGTGCCCTAAACATAGATGCTAACAAATAAATCATATGTTGCAAGCTAGCAACTCAAGCTACAAAATGTTTTCATCAAAACTGAAATTACATTTTCCCAAAGCGAAATCCCGTCAAACTAACCATTCAAGGACAACAGAAAACCTCTAGCATCAAACAAAGTTAAAGCTTTCGCCAGTGAAGAAAAGCACATCGTATGCTAGGCTACGCTAGCTAGGTAACTTTGGGTTAGTGCCCCAAACATAGATACTAACAAACAAATCGTATGTTGCTAGGTAGCAACTCAAGCTAGCAACAACACATTAATCCATACCGGAATGTTGCTAGCTAGCAACACATTAATCCATACCGGAAACGCCACTGCGTCGCATATTCACTCGGACATCACTCACATTCTCACCCACGCAAAACCACGGCATGCACCCGCATTTGCGGAAACATTATACCTACAAATGCACACATGCTCGCAGTCGAATTATGAGACTCCAGTTTCTGTCATTCTCAGGGACACACATGAGCCAAGATAACTCAAACCCCACCCGCCTTTCCATTCGGAATAATAGCAAACAGCTGCGCGGGCTACGCTATCGCTGTCCGTTTGCATCCCCCTCGCTCTCACGGGTTAAATTAAGACATGCGACGGGGCACTCGGACACACCGCGATGATCTCCGTGGAGTCATGTGAGCTTTGGCGTCTCAAGAACCGAGGACAGAAGGCTTTGTTCTAATTCAGGGAGGCCCACTCATGTGATTACGTTTATGGCTTTTGATTGTAAAAGCGAGACCAAGTGAAAGACAACGCTAACTTCAAGCGGTTATCGGATATGAGAACGGATAATACGGAATTTTAAAAAAATGGATGGACGACTAACTCAATCTAAAAACAATCTACGGTTTTGCTTGAAAAGATTCAAGGGCTTCAAGTTCAATTCGGTTTTCGCCAAACTGTTTTGATTGGATAACATCACCGGCTTTTCTGGTTTCGGGTCTTAACAGATCTATTAAACGACAATTTCAACATACTTATCAGTAGATCATCAGCATTAACAAGATGTCTAGAATTTGAATGCCATGCTTTATTTGTATATGTTTGGCAGTGCGGAGGGGGCATCAACGGAGGCGAGATGGCAATCTTTGCTTCCAGGGCCGGACCGAGCCCTTGCTGGCACCCAGCATGCTTTGTGTGCGCTACGTGTCAGGAGCTGCTCGTGGATTTGATCTATTTCTACCAAAATGGCAAACTCCTCTGCGGGAGACACCACGCGGAAATGATAAAACCGAGATGCTCCTCTTGCGACGAGGTCGGTAGCATCGGGTAGATTGACGTTGAGGTTTACCCGCGTTAATCATTGGCGTACGTTCGCTATTTCAGATTATTTTCGCAGACGAGTGCACGGAGGCGGAAGGCCGTCACTGGCATATGAAGCACTTTGCCTGTTTTGAGTGCGGGACGATGTTGGGGGGGCAACGCTACATCATGAAAGACGGACGGCCTTACTGCTGCGGATGTTTCGAGTCACTGTATGCAGAGTACTGTGAGGCCTGCGGTGAAAATATTGGTAAGTCAGACATTATCCGGTGGCGAAGTCCACGTTCGCCGTCCGATTCACAAATATGTCTTTTCCTCCGACTGGCGTTAAGGAGTGGACCATGCTCAGATGACCTATGAAGGAGGACACTGGCATGCCACGGATGAGTGCTTCTGTTGCGCTCAGTGTAAGGCGTCCTTGTTGGGGTGTCCCTTCCTACCGAAACAAGGGCGGATCTACTGTTCAAAGGCCTGTAGCCAAGGAGAGGACATCCACGCCTCAGATTCTTCCGACTCGGCCTTCCAATCCGCTCGCTCACGCGAATCCCGCCGCAGTGTCTGCGTGGGGAAGAGCAGCATGTCCGCTGCGGAGCAGTGGAGGGAGTCCCAAGTCTTAAACCCCTCCACCGTTGTCTCGGCGAGCGAGTACAAGTCGGTCGAGGGCGAAGTGGACGGGGACATCGAGGTCATTGGGAAGAAGCTTTCTCATCTCGAACTGGATGAGGAAAGGTTCTGGAGGGATCGTGAAGAGCAGGATGCTGGGGGAGAAGAAGACCCTGAGGAATGGGCCCAGCACGAGGACTATATGACTCAGCTCTTGCTCAAATTCGGGGACCAAGGAATGGTGCACCAAATTCAGCAGCCATGTCTAAAATCTTCCACTCCCAGTCAAGACAGAAATCGTTTGATCAATGTCTCTGACCCTTGGCTCAAGCCGGGAAGCCTCGGACTCACTGCCTCTTCACCGACCCCAACCAGTCCTACACAGAGCCAAACTTCCAATCAATCCAGAGCCACTAGCCTGAGCCCTGGCCTCATGAGCAAGAAGCATCTCCCCGAAATGTACTGGGCCCAGTCTCAGGATGGACTGGGAGATTCGGCCTACGGAAGTCACCCGGGACCTGCCAGTGCCAGAAAGATCCAAGAGTTAGAGTCAGAGCAAGATCAGGACCTGTCCGGCGGCGCAGGCAAGCATTCAGTGTGGCAAGACAACAGGCAGTGGTACCAAGACACACTGGAGTGTATTGCGGATGAGCTGAGGAAGGCGGGCCAGGGCGTGGGAGACTCTACGGACTCGCTGGCACTGTCAAACATCACAGGTAAAGAAGGAGGACCATTTGGTTTGGTTCTAGGATTCTTCGTCTGAAGGGAAAAAAAAATGTGTTTGACATCCATTTTCTGCTTCCTAGGTGCATCCGTTGACGGTGACGGCAGGGAAAGGCCTACGGTCTACTCCCTCCATACAACGCATGAACCTTTGGCGGGAGATGGCTGTGAGAAAATGAGCAACATGGGGACCTACAATTCATCTAATCTCCATCACAGTAACTCCTCCCTCAACCTGGTGAAAGGAGGACAGGAAACGGCACAAGAGGGAGAGCTAGCAACCAGGGGAGGACTTTTGTCTTTGTACCCCCATTCAGAAGGTCAGCCTTCTGCGTTTGCGCCAGCTCTGAGGAGGACCAAGTCACAGTCCAGGCCTCCTCAGATGGTCAAGTTCACAGATGACACCGTGGACAACGGATACGACGATGCCTTTGAGGTCAATATTCGCAAGCACCCTATGAGTGAGAGGCCACAGCGGAGGGCTTACGCCCACGACGAGGGGGGTTGGGAAAGAACCCGCCCGTCCAGTCACCACGGGCGCAACAGACAGAGCGCCCACCGCAGCAGGCACCACAGGAGCCGCAAAACCCATTCGGACATTGCCCTCAACATGGTGCCATTGGAAAAGGCCCAAAGACCATTTCGACATCACCGACATCATCTAGCCAGCCCCCGGCAAAGGTCTCCAAGTCAACCCGTGGTGTACTCCCAAAACCGGTCTGAATATTTGATTCAGGGGGCACCTAAGGGAGACCGTCGGATTGATCATTTCATGGCTCGCTATCAAGATGAGGACGAGTGGTGCTCCACTTGCTCGTCATCATCGTCGGACTCGGAGGAGGAGGGATACTTTATGGGTCAGCCCATCCCTCAGCCTCGACCCGTCGGGCGCTACTACGCTGAGGATTATCCGAGGGTCATTGGCCTCTCGTCCCAAAGTCACGGCTCAAAGACCGGTCGCAGAAAGAGCCGCCACTCCAAAAACTGCATTATCTCCTAAAGCTCAGTCTGCGTTAACACTATGACTTGGATAAAGTATTTTAGTTTTGAAACCCCTAACCTTTTGTACAGATGTGAAAGAACTGAGATATGTTGTGAGTGGCAATTAGGCTACGATCGATGGCAACGAGTCTAAAAGGAAACTGTCAAACGGCCCAACACAGTTCAAGTGAAAATGACTAAAAATTTACACCCAGGTGGATAATGAAAGTAGAATAAGAAACTAAGCAATTATTTAATGCTACATTGCAACAAAAAAAGTATTGTAAATAGGCCAATTACGATGTTGTTTTTATTGTAGTTAAAATAAATACTCTGGAAGTGGAATTAAAGTGAAAAATCGCCAGCTGTTTGACTTTTACAAGGAACCAAAAAGTTGCCGTTTCATCAAGCGCGTACTCCTGTAAAGTGCCATAAAACAATGTCTATTTTAAATATTTAGCACACTACGTAATGTTTCCAGTGAGCCCAAATATTCACGATACTTTATTTGTGACATAACCAGTTATTTTACCGAAGATTGTAAAGATGCTTGGAATTAAATATTTTTGCAAAGTGGCAGAAAAAAAAACATGGGTCCACTGGCAAATTTCCTGCTTGAATTGCAAACATTTTTAAATGTAAAAAGGAAAGGTGTTTCTTTTCTATTTAATGGCTTGTAAACCTAATGTGTATGTGTAAAGCACAATAAATAATTTAAATACAAAAAGCAAAACAAGACTTTTTATTTGGAAAAAAAAAATGTTTTCATTCTGTACCTTGGTGACTCAGCACCAGCAGATTGCAATAAACAGTGAAGAGAGAACACTAGAAAGGTAGAAATGTGTTTTTTTTTTTGTGTGTGTTTTCCATCTCCCAAAACTAACACTGATGAACCTCCACCCCACCGTGCTGGAAAATTATGTCAAATCCAAAAATCCAACGAGCGTCCAGTGAGTTATAATCCAAGTTACCCGCCATGGTTAGTTAGACTCGAGTCCTGCAAACGTTCCATGGGACTCATCGGTCAGCCGTGATTGACTCCGGTTGTTGAAAGTTTTTGGCTTCTTTTAGAAGGGGCGGTGGAGTCACAAGTGGCGACTTCCGTCTGTCGGATTGCCTCATCCAGTTCTTCGATGAAGTGTTTGAGGTCCTCCAGACAACGTTCGCGGATTTCCCCGAGGTTCTCCCTGAGGGGGACTTGGAGCTGTTTCTCCAGATCGGGATCTTTAGCAACCAGCATCTTCACCACCGTACCGAAGGTTTCGCAATCCTGGCGGTACACCTGAGAGTGGACAGTGTAACAACAAAACAAAACAAACAAAAAATAAAATACAAAAATATAAAACAAACAAAAAAAAGCTTTGTTTTCACGTGGTATGTCCGTCACATGACTTTTTGACAAATCAGGTTGACGATGAATCAATGATGTTGTCTTGAGTTGAGAAATGGAGCTTATCCCACTTGTGCAGTTCTTCCGCTAGGTGTGAATGCTACTCGTTTTAATTGTCCTGGATTGGGAGTTGGGGGACGGGGAGGGGGTCTTTACGCGTCTTCACACTTTCCATAAAGGCGGCTTAAATCGGCAATGAAAGCAATAAAAGCACTTGCAGCTCAAGAGGTGCGAGCAGGGAAGACGATATCCAGCAGCCTCTTTACTCTTCAAAATAAAACAACACGATTAACCCGTTGCCACACGGGGTCGTATACGGTCCTGTGAGGGGGCGGGTCCAAAAATATGTCCGTCGGGCGCCGTCTAAATCGCATCAAAAAGCAGACGATTGGTCCAGACGACGCAAATGGTTGCAGGAAATGGTGTCGACGGCAAAAACAAACAATGGCTTCCTTTGATCGCATTTCGACTAAATTACGAGGCGATGTGACGCAAAAGAGTGAATTAGCGGGAAATATCCAATCAAGTACGTAAACAAAAAGGTTTCAATAGATTGAGAGGAAAAAAAAATAAGAATGATAATAACCATCTGTGAAACAATGTGCTCGGAATATACTTCCTGTTCTATGAAATGACTTTACGCTCTCATCCAAACGACTTCCTGTCTTATCCAAACAGGAAGGAAAAGAATCGCAATTAACTCTGGGTGGGGCAAGCAAGCCGAAAACTGTATTACAACCCCCCCCCCCCACACACCCTCCTTAGCCTCGATTGAACTGCTTTGCAAAGACTATAGGATGTTAAAATGAAGCAAAGGCGCACGTGAGCGGTCAACGTGTGCATGCCTGCCGGGTTTGGGACAGGCAGTAAGCAGAATGAAAAAAAAGAAAGAAAAAGCAACCAAATAGGGTGGAGGGGGTCTCAGTCATGCGCTGCCACCTTTTGAAGCCTAAACAAAAGAGTCTGAAATGCCTGTACTTGGGCCGAGTTGTCAAATATATTTAGATTATTCAACAAACGGTACCAAATAGCCTTTTGTGTCACAGCCTGGAATGCGAGGAGTAAAAGAAAAAAAAAAAAAAGTCCATCGAGTTTATTGCTTTTTAAGCCCCTCCCACCCCCTGTTCGCTCACCAGCTCGAGTTTGCACGCCAGCCAAAGTCAACCCCCGACAACGAGGAAAAAAAAAAACTCTGCTTTGTATTTCCCGAAGAGCAATTTTAGCCAGCTTTCTGCAGAAAAGCCAAACGAACAAACTGACGGAACTGCAAATGGCAATATTTCAGATGTGGGCGGGCTCTAAAATCTCGCCAATTTTTTTTTGCGACTGCATGGTTAAGTCTATTTTTGTTGTCATATGATTTGTTATTTAGTTTTTTTGTTCTTTTGACTTTATGTCGACATTAGTGAGAAATATTGTGCTTGAGTGAACGCTGGCGCGTGTGGCTGCCACTGCTCACCCACAAAAAAATATCCTGTGACTGGAAAGTGTCCTTGAGAGATTTGAAAGGCGCTTATAAATGAAATGTATTATTATTAAGTCAATTATCTTTCTCTTTTCTGTAATACCGTACAATAGCTACCTAGCTATTAGCTATCTATTGGCCTGCTAGCTAGCTTTCTATCCATTTGTCTTACTATTCTATTTGAGTTACTTCCGGGTTGAGTGAACGCTGGCGCGTGTGCCCGCCGCTGCTCACCCACAGAAAAAAATATCCTATAACTCTAAAGTAACCTTGAGAGTTTGGAAACACGCTTATAAAGTTCTAGCTAGCTATCTAGCTGCCTGGCTACCTTGCTACATGTCTATTTGCTAACTAGCTATCTAGCTGGCTAGCTATTAGCTATCTATTGGCTTGCTTGCTAGCTAGCTTTCTATCTATTTGTCTTACTATTCTATTTGAGTTACTTCCGGGTTGAGTGAACGCTGGCGCGTGTGGCCGCCGCTGCTCACCCACAGAAAAAAAAATATCCTATAACTGTAAAGTAACCTTGAGAGTTTTGAAACGCGCTTATAAAGTTCTAGCTAGCTATCTAGCTGGCGACCTTGCTACATGTCTATTTGATATCTATTTGCTAACTAGCTATCTAGTTGCCTATCTCACTAGCTATCTCGCTAGCTATCAATTAGTTATCCATTAGCCAGCTAGCTAACTTTCTATCTATTTGAGTTATTCCTGGTTTTGTGAACACTGGCGCGCGTGGCTGCCGCTGCTTAGCCGGAAAAAAAAATATCCTGTGAGTGTAAAGTGACCTTGAGAGTTTTGAAAGGCGCTTATACATGAAATTATTATTACTATTATTATTTCGTCAACCATTTTGGCATACAAGGAAGCAAATATTCAAAATGGCGGCTTGATTTGAATGCTTTTTTCCCCCCCAGGCTGGATTAACTAAACATTGGACGGCTACTTTTTTTGTACATAATGTCTGGGAAAGGATCTACTTTTTAAAAGTAGATCACCATGCGCCGTAATGAGAATAAAAACCTCACGGTTAGCAGGGGGTACAAACACACACACCTCGAAGGGAAGAGCGACTATAAACAGGTCAGAATCTGCAGCGTCAGCGAGCCCGTTACAAGCGCCGGCAGGCAGAGCTGCTTTCGGGTTTAATGATCCTAGTAAAGCAGCGGTAGCATTCCCTGTTGCAGGAAAGGCCCTCATTAGATGAGCCAGGGAGTAAATCCCCGAGGGTGGTTTTCACTCCACTGACCTCTATTTATTGGATGCACAAAACTACGCCCTGGATGGTGGACATGAGTTATAAGCGCTTGAAAAATTCAACTATGTAGAAAAAAAGTTTCAAAAGGCACAAGGAGCATTTGTTGTCATCATTTCCTTCATGAATTTACAAGCGTAAATGGAAACATGGTGGGAAATTAACCATCTTGTTGGGAAATCTTTAAAAGCTCCAAAAGCCAGGAAATACTCCCGGGTGGCTTCTCAGAGTGCTTTGGTGTTTTAATTCGGCTAATTATTCAGAAACCTGAATACGCTTTGCTTGGGAAAGCATCGCGCACAAATGCAATGAGACTCTCAAATCGAAAAAAAATAATAAAAATAAAGTATTTTCTGCACTATAACGCGCACCTAAAAGAAAACATTCTTTTCAAAAGATGACCATGCGCCTCATAATGCGGTGCGCCTTATGGATGGAAAACGCTTGAAAATATGTCATTCGTTGAAGGTGATCCTTATAATGCGGTGCACCCGATGTATGGAAAAATGTTTTTAAATACGTCATTCATTGAAGGTGGCCCTTATAATGCGGTGCACCCTATGTATGCAAAAGGTTTTTAAATACGTCATTCAGTGAAGGTGCCCCGTATAATGCGGTGCACCCTACGTTTGGATTTTTTTTACATATGTCATTCATTGAAGGTGGCCCTTATAATGCGGTGCACCCGATGAATGGAAACGTTTTTTTTAAATACGTCATTTGTTGAAGGTGCGCTTTATATTCCAGAAAATATGGTAATAATGTCGTGATTTATCGACGGCGCTAACTCCCAAAGGTGGGTAGGAAGACATTTTGTGTGACTTACCTTGTTTTTAACCGAACGGGGTGGAAAATAGGTTATCGCTCGTCAATCTACGCCGGCGATTTTGAGCGACAGGGGGGGGGGGGGGGGGCTAATAAATGCTAGTCATTTATGTTCAATTCATAGCATGAAAAAAATATGGATACTTTCACTTACTGTGGCTACTATCAAAATTAATACATACATAAAAACAGCGGGATATTAAAAATATTTAGAGACTGATTACATTTCATCAATAATTTTAAGGCCATGTGTCATCCGAGGTATTTGAATATTTCACTTGATAGAATGAAAAATCTCCATATTTTATGGTTGTTGGAACGGCCATCTTTGTTGAATGTGTTAATGCATATCATAAAAATAATGAGGGTGGGATCAGCTGCTTTTACTTGGAGGCGGGGGGGAATTTAGAAATAGCTCACCATGGGTGATTATTGGGACGAAATTACAGGCTACATTATTGAAATAAATCGATGATGACTCCAATCGAACATCCATAAACGGGAATGTCGAAATATTCCGCCCCCCTTATCATCCCAAATAATAAAAAAGGCGTACCTTTTCAATCTCTTGGGCTTTAGCTGCGATGGCCAGCGATCGTTTCTCCTTGAAGTCATCGGCGGTGATATTTGGACTCCCTTCGGCCACAGCGGCCGGCGGTTGCTCCTCTTTTTCGGCTTCTGCCTCGTTGATTTCCTCCTAAAAGTGAATTTATTTGAGAATTGAATAGTATGAGGTGGAGCGCCATTCCCAAATTTGTTCGGGTTTGGATTTTCCCTTGCTCGGGGGTGCCGATAAAGCGCTGGTGAGGCCTCTGGATATGTTTTTCCCTTCTACGAGGGGGCAGTATTTGCTTTTGGTCAATGCTAGCTCTTTTTTTGCAGCTTCAGCTGTTGTTAAAGCGCTATATAAATCAATAGGTATGTATTGTATTTTGGAGACGTCCCCCATTTCAAGCTCACATAACTCCAGACCCACATAGCTTAGGAATTAACTCTTTTTTTTCCGATGAAAGAAGAACATCTGAGGTTTCTTACGCTGAATTGAATCTTTATGTAGTCCTAAAATTCAATATTCTATGGGTCCTGAAATTTGAGTCAAAATGACAAAAACCCTGGCACTGAAGTGGACACATTAACTCATTCACTGCCAGAAGATGTGCATAAATGTTAAATATAGAATCAACTTTAAAATTCTTCTTTATACATTTCAAGCTATCCATAACCCTTACCTATCTGACCTTCTTCAAATTTCTATTCCCTCTCGTTCCCTCAGATCATCTTCCTCCCTCCACCTCTGTATGCCCCCCTGCCCGTCTCAGCACAATGGGGGACAGAGCTTTCAGCTGCTCTGCCCCCAAACTCTGGAATTCACTTCCAACATTCGTAACATGGATTCTCTTCCCACCTTCAAATCCCATCTCAAAAGCCACCCATTTAAAAATCGCATTTTCTGTGTAGCTCTTTCTCTCGTTTCTATTTATAACTGTATTTTATTTATTGTATTCTATTTGCGATTGTATTTTATTGGTTATTGTACATATGCTTTGAAAGGCACTTAAAATGAAATGGATGATTATTAATATGATTTTTTTTGGGGGGGGGTAGGGGTGCAATTTTAAACATTATTAAGACGGTTTGCGCCAAGGGACTGCCAAACGCGGAAAGTTAGGGGGGGGTTCTCTCTCTCTCTCTCTCGTTGTGCTTCGTGGCAAGGAGAGATCCTCTGATAAAAAACGACGGCTCGGGCGAACTTCTGGGTGGCCGCAACGGTGCGGCGGCTCGTCACATCTGCCTCGACTTAACCTGCACCCGCAGCGACGGTAATGGAGGATAGATTGGCAAAACTATTATTTACAAAGCCGCCACGTTTACTTATATGCAGCATTTATATATATAAATATATTTTTTTTTACATTCTAATCAAAATAAAAGACGACTCAAGCTCGAGACTCTCTCCAGCCATGGTTACAAGTCCGCGTGAGTGAAGTCTTGCTTACACAACAGGTAAACAAAGGCACGGGGCCACTTTAAAAACCATTAAAATACTTGGAAGGGGACGAAACACTGAAGTTAAAAGGGTCCACGTGCAGTTTTCTGTCAGTCAGACGTGTGTTTGTGTTTTTATTTTCACTGTGAGCTCACCTTGTTTGACGTTGCACTGCACGGGGAACCGTCTCTTGACAAGCCCGGGATCTTTTCTGAGGCAGAAAAAAATGACAAAGGAAAGATTGAGGAAAGCAACAAGGGGACACATGTAGAAAATAAAAATCAGAAAAAGGGGATGGGAACAAAACAAAATGGCCGATTGACATCGACAACATCATGCAAATGCGATATCATCGCGCCCCCATTTTTTTTTTTGTTTTTGGGTTACGGTCCAGTGGCATTCAAATCTGATCTACGTTGCATGTCTATTGTTTAACTTATATGACAAAATGGAACTGTATAGTGCCACTTAGCAGTTTTTTTGACAACGATACTAGTGCAGCGTGTTCTACCGGAAACAAATTCCTTGTGTGTTCTACATACTTGGCAATAAAGATGATTCTGATTCTGATTGCCGCGGGTGGGCTTATGATCACTGATTATTAGCTAGCTATTATGTAATAGATAGCTAGCTACCTAGCTAGCTAGCTATCTATTAACTAATAGCTAATAGCTAGATATTAGCTATTATTTAATAGATAGATAGCTAGCTATCTATTAGCTAATAGCTATTATCTAATAGATAGCTAGCTACATAGCTAGCTATCTATTAGCTAATAGCTATTATCTAATAGATAGCTAGCTACCTAGCTAATAGCTATTATCTAATAGATATCTAGCTACCTAGCTAGCTACCTATTAGCTAATAGCTATTATCTAATAGATAGCTAGCTATCTATTAGCTAATAGCTATTATCTAATAGATAGCTAGCTACCTAGCCAGCTATCTATTAGCTATCTTTCTGGATAGCTAGCAATCTAGGTAGCTATCAGCTCTATGGCTATCTAGCTCGTTATCTATTAGCTAGCTTTCTATCTATTTGAGTGACTTCCGGGTTGAGTGAACGCTGGCGCGTGTCGCTGCTCACCCACTGAAAAGCTTTTCCTGTGACTGTAAAGTGACCTTGAGAGTTTTGAAAGACGCTTTTAAATGAAATGTATTGTTATTATTATGATTATTCACTGTTAGGAAAGAGCGCCACCTAGAGGTGCTCATTCAGACCACAATTCCCATCTGGACAATCCGTAACAGTAAAACCGGTGAGTCGGATGTTTCAAAATTGGTCGACGTGCAAAAAAAAAGGGAATAAAATGTAGTCTTTTGGGGTTAGTGAGTGGTGAAGAAAAAAAAAATGCACACGACTTGGACGTACACGTTTTAGTACTACGTTTTGACTCTGAGCTCACCTTTGCCTTGCTGCGAGGGAAAAGGGAGGCCTTTGCTGTGATTGGGCGAGTAGCTCCTGCTGCTCACGCTGGAACCCGAACGGCTGTGGGGGGAGCGGTCCTTCGGGTGAGGCAAAAGGGGTGCCTTCCTCCGGCAGTCCTGTCTTTCATCTCTGTGACAGCACATGAAGAAATTTGGTTTGGTATTGTCAAGGTACAACACTGCCACCTAGCATCCTTTTGATGAACATGCGGTTTCAAAAACAAAGGGAGGGAAATATTACCCCAAAGTCCCAAAAAATACACCCCAAATGAGACGAGCTATAGGGAAAAAAAACACATTATTTTTTTACCCCCGGTCCAGGTTGAGTATGGCTTGCATGAGTGTATCTGCCCCACTTTCTGGCAGCGATCGAGGTGTTGGGTATATGCCTTGGTTCCGAGGTGGTTGGGAACGACTGCTGAGAGAAAAAAAATAATACAGTTCAACCACAATAGTATCACAATATAATTCACATAAATAGTTAATAATGGAGATTTTTGCTCAAGCGTAACATCGTGACCCCATTTTCATTGTAACTGCACCATACCAAGACGATAATTGCAGTGTGAGCATTTACTTGTAGTCCATTTGCCGTCCTGAATGTTGCTCCTCCCTCTGTCCTCTGTAAGAATAATCCTCCTGCAAAAACAGGGAAAAAAACAATGAGTTCGGCTTTGCACCTTTATCTTTGCATGCAATTGTAAATTTCTCCACTGTGAGACTAATAAAGGCTATTCCAATCCAATCCAATGACTTATTTAGTATCTTTGCTTTCACCCTTCTTGACGAAGGACCGCCTCTGCGTTCCGAAGGGAAATGACCGCCATCCCCGTGGTAGCCGCGTTGATCTTCTCCTTGGTAATTACGTGAGCCTCCTCCATTTGGGAAAAAGCGAGGGCCTCCTTCATATTCATAACCATCAGGCCTGCCAAAGTGGCCTCGCCGTTCCCTTCCTTGAGAGTATTGACCCTGTACAGAAGGGTGGATATTAAGAGGTGAGCCCCGATAACAATTTGCAGAAATACAGTAAAGTCTCGTTATATCGATATTCTCGGGAGTCCGAAAAAAATATCGATATAACCGGGACTATCGATATATCCAACCCTGCGCGCATGTAATTCTCTCCTTGCGTTCATAGAAATAGTATCGTAATAAGCGGTACTATCTATATAACCGATATCGATATAACGAGACTTTACTGTATGTGTGTGCTTATAGAAGGCAGAAACATACTCTCCCTGGCCTGTCCGCCCTCTCCGTTCTATCCGACATGAAACGGTCTTCATACGCCTCTCGTACATTCCTCTCCCTCCTGTAAGTCACTACGCCGCAACAAAAAAAAATGACAACCAATAATTAGTCAACACCCAACAAGGCATGTATATGCTGTGTGCATTTCTTATTTTATCAACTTACTCTCTGATATCAGGGCTCTCCTAGTTGTTTTTGGTCAAGTCTTTCAATAAAATCTGAGGAAAGTTTAAACAAAAAATAGGGTTACTCAACGTGTCTTAGCCATTCAAATGGAACACAGGATAGACAAAAACTTACAGGTGCAGGAAAATAAATTGATTAAGGTCGAAAAGCATCGAGCTCAACGCGACTGGAGCTACTAATCTCATTCCACAACACTGCCTTACCGGTAACGTGCGAATAATTCACAAAACAAAAGTAAAAAAAAAACACGACGTTTCGTCGTTTTAAGCCTTTTTTTTTCGATAGACTCGCACTAGCAATGCTACTTAGCTAACGGTAGCCAGTTAATACGGCGACGAAATGAGTGTCGTTTTATTTACTGTTAAAACATTATTGCCGCCCAAGAAAATGAACTATCACCATATACTGGACGACATTTAAGTAAAAATAAATCATCTTGGATATCGATTAATTATACAATACTCACTTTAGCCTTTCCCAAACGCTACCATTCGAACGGCGCGTAGTTTAGTGAACGCGCTGTGATGTCATCAACCAGCGACGTATAGTAGTATATCTCCGCACATCCGTTTACAGGGAATACGAGACTTTAGGACAACATTTAGACTTATTTGAATCTTTTTATTTGATTTATTTTTAAATATAGATGTTTTGGTAAGCGATTCTGACTTGGGGAGCTGTAATTTGCATTTTATTTGGCGTGCGTGACAAAGCGATCCCACGGAACTATCTTTATGAATTATGCATTTTTCTTTCAGTTTCGTGTAAATTCAATATGAGTGGGGGATTAGCACCGAGCAAAAGCACCGTATACGTGTCGAACCTGCCATTCTCCCTCACCAACAACGACCTCCACAAGGTAAATGAGCAACCATCCATTAAATCCGTGTGGAAATATTAAACATGTTATTTCACCCGCCTCTTTTGCAAAAATATACACATAACAAACTCGTTGACAATTTCAGCTGTTCACCAAATATGGAAAAGTGGTTAAGTGAGTATATCACCGGTCTGTTTCTATTACAGCTTTACAAATCCGATCAATTTTATTGAACGTGATACCCCTCCCGGGGGTGTGTTTCTATTTCTCAGGGTTACAATTGTGAAAGATAAAGACACTCACAAAAGCAAAGGCGTAGCATTTGTTCTTTTCTTGGACAGAGAATCAGCTCATAACTGTGCAAGAGCGGTGAACAACAAGCAGGTGGGGGACAACTTTGCTAATGTTTTTTTTTTTTAATTGTTATTATGAATGCATATGGCTTACTTAGGTACATGCCTTCCAGTTGTTTGGCAGAACTGTCAAAGCCAGTATCGCAATCGACAACGGTCGAGCGACTGAGTTTATCAGGAGACGCAACTACACGGACAAGAGCAGGTGTTACGAATGTGGGGTTAGTGCAATTGTGAAAACTTTGGGTCGTGCACATTTTGGGTCGTTTTATAGCTGTTTTAATGTTGCTCTAAAATATTTCAGGATTCGGGTCACATGAGCTACGCATGCCCCAAAAATATGCTGGGAGAACGAGAGCCGCCGAAGAAGAAGGAAAAGAAAAAGAAGAAAAAAGCTCAGGAACTTGAACTCGTGTAAGTAACGGCGCATTTGCCCGCAAATAGGGCACCTCTCCTTTTTTATGCTTATAGCTTTTTATATCCTTCATAGTGAAGAAGAAGAACAGGAAAGCGAAGAAGAAGGGGAGGACCCGGCACTCGATAGTCTCAGTCAAGCCATCGCATTTCAGGTTGTCTTTTTTTTTTTTAATATCACTTTAAAGGACAACCGACGTCTCCGGACAAGTTGTGCCCATAATTTGTAAAATGGCTTCAAATGACTTCTACTGAGCGTATTTTACAAAGATTCCACCGCATGTAGCTATATTTTATGTTTTAAGACTCGCGCTGAATATTCAGGAAGTCTTGTTTTTGAGTTGGTGACGAGTCCGTACGTAACGTCACTAAAGGAACGCCCCTGACCGAAAAAAAGACACATTGTGGCAGGCCTTCCATCACGTCAATGTATTTTGCTGTACTTGTTTGGTCTGAAAACCTCGCGTTGCACCCAAAAGCCGCCAGAAGCGGGCGTCCAAACTCCATGGAAGGAATTTGTCAGCCTGTGGAAACGGAGGTGGCCATTTTCTGCCTCTTTTCCGGGACGCTACATTGCAGTCCAGATGCCTCAAAATGACATGGAAGGACTTCTTTAATCGATTGCAAACATGTATGCTTTCCTCTTCAGAACTATTTGAATCATATTCATAACTGGATGTGTAACAAGAAAGCATATTCTCCGAATCTGAAGCCATTGTTTTGATTCTCCAGCAATGCAAGACATCTTGGTGTGATGTCACGAACTGGGGGCGGGACTTTCTGAAAATGCCCAATTCGCAGCTCATTTTTTTTTGCAGATTTTGGACACTTGAAGTCATTTTTATTGGTGTTTTGCATTTGACTAAAAATATCATACTGCATTTTGGGTATTTTAGATGCTATAAAACTTTTTTCTGATGTCCGTTAAGAAACAAAAAAGTGACGTTGGTTGTCCTTTAATCTCAAAACAACTACTCAATTGCGTGTACTTTGATCTCTGTGCATCGCGATATGAATGTAACGGGTGTTTCTTCAAGCTTCACCTTCAAAACAGCAGATAACAACGTCCACTTGAGATGATGGCCGTTTTAGCTCCTGTGTTGATGTTCTCCTAGCCTTAGCCTTCCTAATCTTAGTCCTGCCTCATTCCTGCATCTTGAATCATCACCTGCAAAAAGAAAAAAAAAACATCTCTTGTGTGAATAAATGGGTGATTTCTTCTTTCCCTTTCCAGCAAGCGCGTATCGACGAAGAGGATAAACAAAGAAAAAAAGTGGTCGTGTCCCAAGACGACAGCGCGAATCCTTCCAGCTCATCAGACTCCAGGAAACTACGGATCAAAAAGAGCGCATATTTTAGTGATGAGGAAGAACTTAGCGACTAACGTGGACTTCTTTGTTGTGTTTCAACTTCAGGCGCACCGCATGTATAGATTTGTATGGAAATCGCTTGGATTGGAGATTGCACAAGCCTCATCCTCCTCCTTATTTTGTTTGACATATTTGTTTTGCCTTCTTTTCAAAAAAATGTATTTATTTGGAATAATGTAGTTAATTCACAGTAAATAAATACAAAATTAGTTGTTTACACATGATTTTTTTAAGTTTTATTGTAATAACAGAGGCGTTGACTTTTTTTTCATCAGCGATGCAAGTAAACCTTTTTTTAAGATATTTTTTTGCACACATTGTATTGTTTTCTGTAGCAATTCACATTTTCCTATTACTATTTATTAAGTCAGGGTTAGGTTTTGCTTCTAAAAAATGTTTGCTGATAACTAGTGTAAACGTTTAATTGTGATAACATAAATGCGACTTCAGAGTGACAATTCATTGTAATAAACGGCAGATGAATATTAAATGTGACTCGTGAATGCTTAGTTTTTTTTTTGCCCACAAGTCTTTTACAAAGCTAAAATATAGCTAATTTTGAATTTAGCATCGCGCAAAAATAAAATAGTAGACTAAAAGTCCTCTTGGACTTTTAGTCTACTATTTTATTTGGACTCAAAATCATCCAGCGAACCAAAAAAGACGAAAATGATGACAGTGAGTGAAAAAGTAAAACTAAACTGAGGGAAAGCGAAAGTTATTCCGCTGTTGAACGCTATCACAACGTCAATGAATCTACGGGACGTTACCTCAAGAAAGACGAGTAGTGTACCTCTAAATATACTGCATATACTGTCTGTTGATAGTGGACTGTTTACTTCATTGCATTAGTGTACTGTACTACAAGCATTTATTGTGCCTCTTTATGCATGTCCTGTACTGTATTCCACTAAATTTGGCTTTATATATATATATTTTTTGTACTTATACACATGTAGATTTACCAATACATGTAGATTGCGTTTTTTTGTCTATCGCGGGTGGTCCAGGTCCGCATTAAACCACGTTAATCGAGGGATTACGTTATATTAAAAATACTAGCCCAAAAACGGAACTGTTCGCGTATCTTCCTACGTCGTCGAGGGTGTGTCGAATGTAGCATTGTATTAAGACGATTGTTTTTTATTTTAAAAAGCTAACTAAATAAATAAACCGTCGTGTGGCGACCTCGATGTGGATTATTGACGACAAATGACGGCGCTGTGGAGCCACGGTAGGCTCCGGAAGCAACGCCGCCCGCGATTGGCTGAGGCGGGGTCACGTGACGGACTCCCTCCTCGCCGAGTTTCCACGACAGCTGGAAGCCGAAGCGGCTACGGGGGGGGGGCGCATCGCTTCTTTTTAAAAGAATCGGGACGAGAGAGGAGGAGGGGGGTCGGGGTTGGGGGACCAGGCTTCTGCTCGTCTCGGCAACCCCTTCCAGAGACAACCTGGTCTGGCATGGGCGACAAGAGGAGTCCCACAAGGTAAACGAAAGGCGGCTAAAGCGGCCTCGACGACCGAAATGAAGCCGTGCGGTGGGGGCAGACAGTGGCGAGGAAAGGGGGGTGGACGGGGAGCTTTTTTTTCCCCCTCCACAGTGTCTTCTTGTCCCCTTTTTGGCGTGCTTGTGTTTATGCGCGCGCGCGAGTGTTAAAAGCCTCGCGACGGCGTTGGGATCACGGCGCGCGTTCACACGATTTCCGACTGAGATCGTCGAAGCCAGATGTGTGCCGTCGGGAGCAAGTCGCTCGGTGCAAAAGGGGGCCAAGCCTTCTCTTTTATTTGTCTGGGTTTGTTTTCAAGGCCGAAGCGTCAACCGAAGCCCTCCTCCGACGAGGGGTTTTGGGACTGCAGCGTGTGCACGTACAAGAACACGGCGGAGGCTTTCAAGTGCATGATGTGTGATGTCAGGAAAGGGACATCAACAAGGTAAAGTCGATGAATTTGCTTTCTGGTTTGGGTTTACAACTCCAAGCGCGTAATATCACTACTGTTTTAAATTCAACTGTCAATCAAAGACTAAATTGGGGCGTCTTGTTTTGTGGGAAGCAATAGACTACTGGGCTTTTTGCGGTCCTAATGTCAAGACATCTGGAAGGTGACCGCGTCCAATCGGATTGTGTAGATTGTCATTACCTACCATCAATTATTCAGAATGTTTTTTTTTTTTTTTTTAGCCACGGAATACATTTGGAAATTCCCGCAAAAAAAAAAAAATGCATTAAATTATGACAGTTTGTTCATTTATAGGACAGTCCACCAGCCCGGGTCACAATTGGTTAAAATACATGTATGATTGACACATATTGAAATCTATTGTCAGGGGGGGAGATTCTGATTCAGAGGTGCATCTCATTGACCTGCATGTCACTACACGTCGCTAGCAAAGATAGATAAACAAAATGTTATTTTTAGTCAAAACATTATTTCAAGCCAATATTATGAACAAACCGTAAAAAAAAATGTACCGTATTTTCTGAAATATAAGGCGGACAGTCAAAAAATGACAAACCTTTTCCATACACAAGGTGCACCGCATTATTAGGGGCACCTTCAATGAATGGCAAATTTTAAAACGTTTTCCATACATAAGGTGCACCGCATTATAAGGCGTACCCTCAATGAATGACATTTTAAAAACATTTTCCATACACAAGGTGCACCGCATTATAAGGGGCACCTTCAACGAGTGACATTTAGAAACATTTTACATACATAAGGCACACCGCATTATAAGTGGCACCTTCAATGAATGACATATTTAAATGTTTTCCATACATAAGGTGCACCGCATTATAAGGGGTACCTTTAATGAATGACACATTTTATAATAATAATACATTTCATTGTTAGGCCCCTTCAAAACCCTCAAGGTCGCTTTACAGTCACATGATAAGTTTTTCAGTGGGTGAGTAGCGGTAGCCACACGCACCAGCGTTTGCTCAACCCGGAAGTAACTCAAATAGAGTTGTAAGACAAATAGATAGAAAGCTATCTAGCAAGCCAATACATAGCTAATAGCTAGCCAGGTAGCTATTGTACGGTATTACAAAAAAGACAAAGAGAATACTTAGCAACTGGTCTCCCGGTGTGTAGTTTATATGTTCTCATTTTAAAACGTTTTCCATACATAAGGCGCACCGTATTATAAGGGGCACCTTCAATGAATGACATATTTTAAAACATTTTCCATACATAAGGCGCACCGGATTATGAGGCAAAAATGTTTTCGTTTGGGTGCGTCTTATAGTGCAGAAAATACGGTACTTAAAATTCTGATAAACATTCAGAAATACATGGAAAATGTGTGTGTGTGAGAGTGGGTGAATATAATCTATAAATTGTGAAAGTTTGACATTATTTCCAAATTTCCCCATTGTGGGACGAATAAAGGTTTTCTGATTTTGATTCAGAGGTGCATCTCATTGACCTGCATGTCACTACACGTCGCTAGCAAAGATAGATAAACAAAATGTTATTTTTAGTCAAAACATTATTTCAAGCCAATATTCTGAAATCGGATACATTCCTGCGGCACACTGATGATAATAAAACGTACCAACGATCAATCGCTTTGCGTTTGACTTGATACCGACCTTGGCGAGATGCGAGTGACACACTCCTGTCATACTCGATGGCGATGGAGTCGGGGGAGATGGGGTTGGAAGCTAACATGCTCCTCCCTCCTGTGTCGCTGCTGATATGAGTGAAGCAATCCAGGAAATGAGTGTTATTCCTGCTGGACACTGTAACAGGAGGAATACATAACAAAGAGCTGAGCGGGAAGGAAACGTAACTTTAGCGCAACATCCAAATGTGTGTGTGTGTGTGTGTGTGTGTGTGTGTGTGTGTGTGTGTGTGTGGGAGTGCTCGCCGTGAAAGAGGTTGCCAACGCAGCTGCCAGACCGACAGCCATAGCTTATTACTATGCAACAGCTTAATCAGCCTGCTGTCATCAGACACGCTCAGATGCACTCAACGTGCACATTTCGCACTTGGCCGCATATACACACATATTCTGGCATTATATGCATTGTGGGGACTTAGGGCCTCGCCAGTGTTGTTGTTTTTTTTTTTCGATGTTACTTCGGTGCACGCCGCCATTCCCCTCATTGTCGCCTCCATTTGGCCGATGTTGCTGCTCCGACTATGGTTGCGCCAACTTCGGCTTGAGCACCAAATGGGCCCCATCGACATACACCTGTATCGAGCTAGTTAGCTAACTGTCTAGCTGGCTATCTTTTAGCTAGCTACCTGGCTGGCTATCCATTTGCTATCTATTTGCTGTCTGTTAGCTAGCTAGCTAGCTTCATATCTACAGGTAACATCCGACTTACGACCACCCGTACTTACGACGACAACCTCCAGACACTATTTGTAACATTTTAAGAGGGGGAGTTTGCGAGTCATTAAGCCCCCGAATCGTTATTCAACATTTGGAATGGATTTCGACTTAGGACCATTTCGACTTACAACTGTTTGGTCGGAACGGAACTCGGTCGTAAGTCGGATGTTACGTGTATTTGAGTTACTTCCGGGTTGAATGAACGCTGGCGCATGTGGCTGCCGCTGCACACACACAGAAAAAACGATCCTGTGACTGTAAAGCGACCTTGAGAGTTTTGAGAAGCGCTTAAAAATGAAATTTATTATTTAATAATTTATTATTATTATTATTATTATTATTATTATTATTATCGTGTCAATCGAGTTTTCTGTGGAAACATTTTTTTTTTAAAAGCATGGATGTGATCAAACCACAATCAAATAGTAAAAAAAAATAGTGAAAAAGATTAGCTAACTAGCGTTCAGATAATAATAATAATAATAATAATAATAATAATAATACACTTAATTTATAAGCGCCTTTCAAAACTCTCAAGGTCACTTTACAGTGACAGGATAAGTTTTTCTGTGGGTGAGCAGCGGCAGCCACATGCGCCAACGTTCACTCAACCCGGAAGTAACTCAAATAGATAGAAAGGTAGCTATCTGGCTAATAAACAGCTTGCTATATCGCTAATAGATAGCAAACAGCTACACTGTATATACACACAGATACAGTGCATTTCAGTTCAACGCTGCGGCAAAGACGGTCGCACAGGTGGTCGCTGCTGTTAATGGGCACGCAAAATAGACGGGGCGCCTCGCTTGGCACCGAGGTAAAGGGCAAACGACACGCGGCATACAAATGCAAGATGGCGACGGCTCCCTTGGCGGTTACTAAACAACAACAAAAAAAAATGAAAACAAGTGGAGCGAACCTGCTAGAATTGCATTCCGGTTCTGGTGCGGTGCCATTCGATGCCGAGTTACGTCCATCATGGCTGCCTCTTGTCGTTTTCTGTTTTGATATCCTCGAGAAATTCTTTTGTAGCCCTCAGTGGAAGTGACATGAACTGTAGGGTAAAAATATAGAGATATACATTTTTGGATTGGATCCCACAGTGGAGAAATTTACATCTCACAGCAGCAAAGTTATGGATGGAAACAGGAAAGGAAGTAGAAAAACAAAATACAGGAGCTGCTGTAAAGGCAGCCACTCTCGCGACGCCATCTTGAAGTAAAAAAATAATCATACAAAATAAATAATGTGACCAGAGAGACAGTCATTCAATCTTAAGCACTTTCTGCACCCTCTTTGTTACATACATGAAGCAGTTCTAGATGAAAGAGGAGAGGATCAAAGCATCCTTTTCACCAGTGGATCAGGGACATCATGGTGGAATGTGCATGACTAAGACAAGCTAAATGTTGAAAGCAAACACGAAGCTGTAGCATCAATTGACGAAAAGGGATTGTCACATCTCGTAAATCCGCTTCAATTCCAAGCGGCGACAGTTCCACATACACATTGCCCTCTGTTAATGCACCTGTCTTCTCATTTCAATGTGACAAAAATAGAGGGTTCAATAGGGGTGTGTTGACTTTTTATATCCAATGTCTTAGGGCGTATTGTAAAATAATAATTGACAAATGTATTTTTGAATTGAAAATATGACGTCGAGCGCCATTCCCCCATTTGTTCGGGTTTTGTTTTTTTTTTCTTGCTGGGGGGGTGTCGATAAAGCACTGGTTAGACATCTGGCAATGTTTTTTTTTTCTTTTCCACAAAGGGGCAGCAATTCCCTTTTAGTCCATGGTAGCGCTTTGTTCCAGCAGCAGCTGTTGTTAAAGTGCTATATAAACCAATATGTATGTATTGCATTGTATTTTTTACATCCACCCCTATTTCAAACTCATATAACTCCAGATCCATATCATTTAGGAATTAACTGATGGATCTTTCATCAGTTAATTCCTAAATGATATGGATCTGGAGTTATATGGATCTTTCATCAGTTAGTTCCTAAATGATATGGATCTGGAGTTATATGAGCTTGAAATAGGGGTGGATGTAAAAAATACAATGCAATACATACATATTGGTTTATAACAGTATATAAGGTTTTTAACGCTGTTTTGAATGTTTATGTAATCCTAAAACTCAATAATAGTAATAGTAATAGTAATAACAATAATAATAATAATAATAATAATAATAATAATAATAATAACAACAACAACAACAACAACAACAATAATAATAATAATAATAATAATAATAATACATTTTATTTTAAGCGCCTTTCAAAGCTCTCAAGGACACTTTACAGTCACATACAACCATAGGTACTATAATAAATAGTCTGTGGTTCCTGGAATTCAATTGACAATGACAAAAACCCTGGTACTGGACTGGACACATTTTTGCACATCGTCTGGCAGTGAATGAGTTAAGGCTCTTGATTTGAAAGGTGTCAGATGGGTTCATCTTGGGTCAAGTTAGGGAACAAAACGTAAACAGATTTTTTTTTTTTTACTTAACCCAGGACATCTGACACTGATAGGCGTAGTGATCTACGGGTTTCATCAGCGCCGCAATAAACCAACGTCAACCCTTTGAAAGCGTGTAATCTGCACCGAAATGGGCTTTGACGACGGTCGCCAGACGGCTAACATGCTACGAAACGTGGGCGGACGCAGTCGCAGTCTCCCGGCCAATAACGACCCACGTAGTTCACCTTTTTGTAAACGACCACGCCCCTTCCGGTGTCGCGTACAAATAGTGAAGGTTGAGGGAGGGGGGGGTGGGGTTACAACAAAGCCTGCCATAGGCGCCGTCGCCGCGGCTCAAGATGACGGCTACGTGATAAGCCTGTAATTACGGCGCTGACACTGATGCATGACATTCGGCTCCGAGCGGGAGTAACGGCCGTGTAGGGGGTGGGGGAGGCTAGTGGGCTGTCTAAAAGGTGTCATAAAGCACAGGATGTGACAAGCCATCTGCCCCCCCCCCCCCCTCACGCCATTCTCTCACACACACACACACACACACACACAGAGGCAATCACCCGCACAATGCTAGCATGTCAAGGCGGGATGAGGTATTAATCATCGCTTTGGATGAGCTTCACAACCTGCCCACACCTGAGCGGAGAATGCGCGACGGAGCATAAAATAAGCTATTTCGCAATAATCATCACGGAAGGGGGAGGGGCTAGATGAATAGCGTTGTATCGGTGGCGCTGGTTTGTTTGGATGGTGAAACTTTGGGTTACTGAAGTGGAAAAAAAATGGGCTAGATCAGGGGGCCACATATGGCCTCGGTAGATGTCAAGTGGGCCGGAACATTAAAATTATACCATACATGCTATAAATAACCAATACAGTAAAGTCTCGTTATATCGATATCGGATATATCGATAGTCCCGGTTATATCGATACTATTTCTATGCACGCACGGAGAAAATTACATGCAAACAGGGTCGGATATATCGATAGTCCCGGTTATATCGATATTTTTTCGGACTCCCTTGAATATCGATATAACGAGACTTTACTGTATATCGTGTATTTTATTAGTTTTGCTCCACTGATAGTTCCTGTCGTTCTGACTAACAACTGGCCTGATTGCCCCATTTCGACCGGTATCACCTCATGAGTATTACTAATCTTATGTTGCCTAAGCAGGCTATTGTATGAACGATCCAAATTGAACCTCACCCCACCAAACCGGTTTAATGAAGGATTTAGTTGTTTTATGAAAATCCCTTCTTTTACTCCCCCTTTCAAACCATCTATGTTCTTTCGCTAAGATTTCAACCTCATTGTCGTCAAATGAGTGGTTGCTAGCTTTTAGGTGCATATGTACTGCCGATTGAGGCCCACTAGTATTATCCCTGCGATGTTGATAGTCTTTTTTTGAGAATGTGTTTAGTCTCCCCAATGTACTGCTCTTTACAATTTTCATTCTTAGAATATATTGAATAAACTACATTACTTAGCTTTTCATTTGGTAGCCTATCTTTTGGATGCACTAATTTTTGCCTTAACGTGTTTATCGGTTTGAAATAAGTAGGAATTTTGTAGTTTTTCAGAAACTCCTGCAATGTAAGGTACTGCTACTCCTCACCTTTTTGTATCTTCAGAATTTTTGGTTTCATTCCCTATTCTTTCTTTCTGACATTTGTTAAATGACCACTGACGGTACCCACAGTTTGTGAGTGCTCTCCTGATATGTTTTGACTCCTTTTCTCTACCTTCAACGCTTGTTGGTTATTGGTTTAGCCCTATGTTGGAGGGTTCTGATAACTCCTAGTTTGCGACTTATCCCAATGATTCTACAACTGCAAAAAACTAACAATAAATTGGTATTGAAAAATATAGTAATGCAATTTAAGATTAAATGACATTTATAAAGAAATGAATTTTTAAAGTATTGTTTTTGTTCCTGATATTTGGCATCTTTTGGCCTGTACAAGTGCATCAATACCAGGTGTCATGTCCTGACTAGCTGACACTTTCACAATGTCATTTACATACTTGTTTGTGAGCTTTGAACGCATTTTGTTTTAATGATATTCATTACTGAGAAGATTTGTTCGCAAAGGTAGGTTGTTCCAAACATGCACAAAACTTTAGCAGCCAATTTGGGGTACCTTGGTAGTAGATACTGATAAAAATTTGTCCAGAGCGACGTAGGCGAATTTGCCCTTACTAATGAGGCTGTTTTCTTCTATGTTCTTTAAACAGCACCACTCTGGCCACTAGTGGACAATCGTTGAATTGCACCTCGTCAAAAATATGAATTTCATTTCATTTGTGCATTTTTTTTTTCACTTTTAAATTATCCTGCGGGCCTGATTAAAACCTCCTCGGGGGCCGGTTCTGGCCCACGGGCCGTATGTTTGACACCACTGGGCTAGATTCTTTTTTTGGGAGGAGCAAAATAATGTCATTTAGACATTTCGACGGCCGCCGTTCAGCCCCCGAGGGCGAGAAAGACAATGTGAGTTTTGTGAGCGCTTTTGTCGGTTGCGGCGGGGCGCGCAAAAACAAGCTTTGTCACTTTGGGGAGGAGGAGGAGGATCAGGTTTGTCGAGGAGAGCGGCAAATTGCTTCGGCGGGAGGGTTGGAGGAAGCATTTTGAGGGGGTGGGGGGAGTTATTTAAAAGGTGTCAGCGGTTCCGCAACACGGCGCTGACAGGACGGGATAATATCGGAAGATGGCGGCATCGCCAGCGGCACGACATAGCTGTGATAGATGCAACAAACAAAATGGGGGGTTATTTAGCAGCAAATTGGGTCACCCACCATTGTGAATCATTTAATGCTCGCAGAACAAATACAACTGACATACACAAGTTGCATTTTCCCAAACAGAGGTGCCTTTTTAACTCATTCGCTGTAGGACAATGTGCAAAAATGTGTCCGCACCAGTGCCAGGGTTTTTGTCATTGTCAATAGAATTCCAGGACCCACACAATATTAAATTTTAGGACTACAGAAATATTCAATGCAGCGTTAGAAACCTTTGATTCTCTTCTTTCATCAGAAAAAAAAAGAGTTAATTCCTAAATTATATGAGTCTGGAGTTATATGAGCTTGAAACGGGGGTGGCTGTCCGAAATACAATGCAAATACAAATACATACTTATTAGTTTATGGCTGCCACTGCTCACCTGCAGAAAAAATATCCTGTGACTGTAGTGTCCTTGAGAGTTTTGAAAGGCCCTTATAAATGAAAGGTTTTGGTATTCTTATTATTATTACTATTATTATTACTATTATTAGTATTAGTAGTATTAGTATTATTATTATTATTATAATATAGCACTTTAACAACAACTGAAGCTGGAACAAAGCGCTAAAAAAAAGGAAATGCTGCCCCTTCGTGGAAAAGAAAAAAAAAAAACTTAGCCAGAGGCCATGACCAGCGCTTTATCGGCAACCAAGCATGAAAAAAACAAAACCCCAACAAATTCGGGGAATGGCGCACTACGTCATACTTTTAATTCCCGAATAAATTCGTGAATGGCGGTGAATGAGTTAAAATTAAAAAGCTAGCCTGTTAACGGCTAATTTTCAGCATTCAAAATAGCGTTAAAATCAAAAAAGATAAAAGTAACAAATTAAGTTAAATTAACACTGTTAATAATAATAATACATTTCATTTATAAGCGCCGTTATAATAATAATTATATATATCATCATTTATAATAATAATAATAATACATTTAATTTATAAGCGCCTTTCAAAACTCTCAGGGTCACTTTACAGTCACAGGATAAGTATTTCTGTGGGTGAGCAGCGGCAGCCACACGCGCCAGCGTTCATTCAACCCGGAAGTAGATACCCATGGTGACGTTACGCCACTCTTGCACACTGCAAAGAATCAAGCCAAGAGCGTGAAAAATCCTACTGGACCCTCCACACCCTGCACACCACCTTTTCCAGCAAACCTGTTTTAGATATTTGGCCAATAAAGATGATATCGATTCTGATTAATCTCCGCCCCCGTGTCATCCCCTCATGACCCGACAGGAAGCCACGCCCAGTCTCCCAGCTCGTCTCGCAGCAGCAGGCCACCCAGCAGTTCGTGTTACCCTCGCAACCCAAAAAGGAGAAGAAGGAGCGCGTCGAGCGGGAGAAGAGCGACAAGGAGTCGGCGCTCAAGAAAAACAGTCACAAAAAGATGAGGTGAGACGAGTGATGCCAATATAGATATGTAGATATTGGGAGTAAAAAAAAAAAATATATAATAATAATAATAAGAATACATTCAATTTCTAAGCGCCTTTCACAGTCACGGGATAAGAACTTTTTTTCTGTGTGGGTGAGCAGCGGCAGCCATTCGCGCCAGCGTTCACTTTACCCGGAAGTAACACAGCAGCAACAATTAGCTACCGCCAATATCAACACGCCATGCCTTGAAATGTTTGGTGATGAAAAATAAAAAAATAAGTCCTACACATAAAAAAATATTATTATTATTATTATTATTATTATTATTATTATATTGAAAGGCGCTTATAAATGAAATGTATTATTAGTATTATTATTAGTATTATTATTATTTGCTAGCTATTTGCTATCTATTAGCTCTGGCTGGCGGGCTAGCTATCTGGCTGGCTAGCTAGCTATTCAGTAGCTGGTTGGCTATCAAGCTAAGTATCTGTTGGCTATCGATTGGCTAGCTAGCTAGCTTGCTATCTTTTTAACTTACTTCCGGGTTGAGTGAATGCTGGCGTGTGTGGCTGCCGCTGCTCACCTGCAGAAAAACCTATCCTGTGACTGTAAAGTAACCTTGAGAGTTTTGAAAGGCGCTCATCAGTTAAATGTATTATTATTATGATTATGATTATGATTCTGATTATTATTATTATTATTATTATTGTTGTGCGGCGATTGTTGCTAGCATGAGTGGTTAGCTATCGCTGAGCCGCTAAGCCACAGGTAACTATTTTTCTTTCTAACTGCAACAGTGTTTTATCTTTTTTTTAATGTAACTTTATTTGTTACTTGTTACTAAAAATTAGCTGGAACAAGCTAGCTTTTTTATTTTTTTAACTCATTTACTGCCATTTGTCATTCAATGTCATTCACGATTTTTTCGGAAATAGAAAATATGACAGAGCGTCATTCCCGAATTTGTTCGGGTTTTGTTTTTTCATGCTTGGGTGCCGAATAAGCGCTGGTTAGACCTCTGGCAATGTTTGTTTTCTTTTCCACAAGGGGATAGCATTACCCTTTTTGTCCATGTTAGCCCTTTGTTCCAGCTTCAGCTGTTGTTAAAGCGCTATATAAACCAATATATATTGTAATTTGGAAAGCTGCACACATTTCAAGCTCACATAACTCCAGACCTATATAATTTAGGAATTAACTATTTTTTTTCTGATGAAAGAAGAGCATTTAAGGTTTCTTACGCCGCATTGAATGTGTATGTAGTCCTAAAACTCTATAATTTATGGGTCCTGGAATTTGAGTAACAATGACAAAAACCCTGGCACTGGAGTGGACACATTTTTGCACACGTCTGGCAGTGAATGAGTTAAGGGCAATTTTGGGGTAGGTCATATTACACTTATTTGACGCCACTTCTTTCCTGATTTGTTTTTTCCAGGCCCAGGTTAAAAAACATTGACCGTAGCAGCGCCCAGCACCTGGAGGTGACAGTGGGCGACCTGACGGTAATCATCACAGACTTTAAAGAGAAGGCCAGGCCATCGTCCGCCTCGGCGTCATCTTCTAGCGCCGCGTCATCCGCCGCCGAGCATCACAGCCAAAACGGCTCCAGCTCGGAAACCACCGAAAAGGGTCTCTCGCGGTCATCCTCGCCTCGGGGAGAAGGCGGCTCGGTTAATGGGGAGTCCCACTGAGTCCGCCGCCTTTTTTCCTTCCATACCCCGAACCCGAAACGGATGGATTTCTATCATTGTTTTTTTTTTTTTTTTCAAGCGGGAACTCTGAGCCTTTTGTCAGGCACGGACAGACGGAGCCGTCAGGAGTCGAATCGGTCACTTGAGGGAATCTTATGACTCGTGCACAGCTTCCTCCCAGATTTTACAACGGCCTTTTTTTTTTCGGGACTGTGATACCATGCTCAGATACGCTATGGACAATAAAGTGCTCCAAAAATACATTTGTTATTTTTGGGGGGAGGTAGGGGGGGCGGCATCAAGTGACCATCTTGCGATCTCAAACCCAGAAACTTATCCATCTATTGAACTTCTGCTGTAGAATTGATGATGTTTTTAGCCTGGAGAATATTCTTCATCTGTAATAAGCTTCTTTTTTTTTTTCGGGGAGGTATTAACTCATTCACTGCCAATGTGTCTACTCCAGTGCCAGGGTTTTTGTCATTGTCACTCAAATTCCAGGACCTACAGAATATTGAGTTTTAGGACGACATAAACATTCAATGCGGCGTAAGAAACATTTTCATCAGAAAAAAAAGTTAATTCCTAAATTATATGGGTCTGGGGTTATATGAGCTTGAAATGAGGGCTGTCCAAAATACAATGCAATAGATACATATTGGTTTATATAGCGCTTTAACAACAAGCTGAAGCTGGAACAAAGCGCTATTATTCTTATCATTTGCTAGCTATTAGCTCTGGCTGGCTAGCAAGCTATCTGGCTGGCTAGCTATCGATCTATTCACTATCTAGCTGGCTGGCTATCAAGCTAGGTATCTGTTGGCTATCGATTGGCTAGCTAGCTAGCTTTCTATCTATTTGAGTTACTTCCGGGTTGAGTGAATTATGATTCGTGTGGCTGCCGCTGCTCGCCCGCAGAAAAACTTATCCTGTGACTGTAAAGTGACCTTGAGAGTTTTGAAAGGCGCTTGTAAATGAAATGTATTATTATTATTATTATTATTAACATGGAAAAATAGGATATGCGGCCCCCTTGTCAAAGGAAAAAAACATCGCGAGAGGCATGGCCAGCACTTTATCGGCACCCAAACAAGAGAAAACAAAACCCGAACAAATTCGGGAATGGCACTCTACGTCGTATTTTCAATTCCCAAATAAATTTGTGAATGGCAGTAAATGAGTAAAAGACCACATTTAGGGAAGATTTAGTATATTCTTAAGGGTCATACCAGCATTTTTTTTTTCTTGTGCGAGTGACGAGATTTGAAGCTAATTGGACATTGTGGAATTTGTTGTCTGCAAACGATATTTTCAGTCATTAATTCATGATGAATGAACTCAGGATTGACACTCACCGAAATAGATATCGCTCCAGATCCTGGGAAATCGGGGTTCAGATGCTGTGGGGGAAAAAACAGATGAGACAGCATTTAGGAAAGGTAATTTATATATTATTATTTTTTTTTGGGGGGGGCGGGGTGAGATGTACTAAAATCCCAGCCGAGCAAAGCAAATCCAACTACAGTACAAACTTTTTTTCAGATTCATACAGGTTAATGGATATTTATGATATATTGTACTACCATACCATGTTTTGATGTGACTGGTTATGTGTCATATCATTGTTATTGCTCTGTTTGTTTGTTTTCCCATTCTAAGCAGTGAGTCAAAGAACGGTCACAGTATCAGAAAACGTGTTCTAACATGGGATAACGTTACAGTAAAGTCTCGTTATATCGATATTCAAGGGAGTCCGAAAAAATATCGATATAACCGGGACTATCGATATATCCGACCCTGTTTGCATGTAATTTTCTCCATGCGTGCATAGAAATAGTATCGATATAACCGGGACTATCGATATATCCGATATCGATATAACGAGACTTTACTGTACTTAAGAGCAAAGGTTCAAAACACTAGCTGGGACTATGTGCGTGGGGCCCGTGATAACTGCTTAGAAAAGTGTTACTTGTTTGTGACAACAATTGATTTTTTTTTAGGGGTGGCGATATGCTGTTTGTTGATCTATCTCCTTTTTCTTTGCTCGATTGTTATGAAATGTGTTAATTACATGTCTGTTAGAATTATGAAATGCAAAAAAAATATATATTAGATGCATTTTTACCTTTGATTTCTTCTATTAAATTGCCTTGATTTACATGCCAAACAAAGACAGCATATTGGACTGTACGGTATGTATAATATAGATTTGGTTTTACCCTTTAGCCCCACCTGGTGAATCATTTAGTCATACATAGGTGGGGATAACAACCTACATATTGCAGTTGAATACCACCTATTGATTATCAGACGTTCTAAATGTCAATAAACAACATCACTCTCCCTTTGCTTCATTAAAATGCAATTGAATGAGGCTTCTGCTGCTGCTTATTGAAGAAGTCGCCATCATGACCTCTTGAATCTGTTTGGGAACTTCATAAAGAGACGACAATGAAGAAAGACACCCGGAAAGTCATGTAGCCTAAAAAATAAAAGCGCTAAAAGTCATTGCATTCTAGCTAGTTCTAGCGTACCACCCAAAAGTACATCAAGACCAATTAAAAACAGCAATCTTAAGAATTTGAAACATTTTTAACGGTGAGGCATTATGTAATGAAGGTAGCTTGTTGTTTAAATCGAACCGGAAATGTCAACGCGTCGACGTCGACTTGAATTTAAATATTAGCGTAGTTATGTGGCGTGACTCTTGCCCCCTAGTTCAGCGTTAAACTTGCAGAATGCGTCGTTACATTCGCGCACTACTGATGTGCACCGCGTTTGCCATATTTTTAAGATTGTACGTATATATATGCACTTTTTGACGCGAGTTCGTTGGTCGGGGCAAACGGAGAGAAGACGATTTACGTCGCCCCCCGGAAGTCCCATGACCCGGACAAAGCGACAACACAAAGCTTACATCGACACAGGTTAAGAGAAATAAACGCGTCCTTGTCACTTATTTACTCGTTTAAACGACTAACTACGCCGTCCCGACATTTGTGGCTCAGAATGTTTAGAAATTGTTCAAACACTGAACGCTGGATCTTTTTGACGTCACTGGTAGGTTCATAAACGAGATTCACGCGAGACTTGGACCTGCACGTGACTGAGGGGAAATCTACATTCAGGGACATCAAGGAAAATCGGTCACAGTTACAGAGCTGGTTGCTTACGTGGTGTTGCAATACAACCGATGACCACAAGATGTCTCCCGCGCACTGCATTTACAATAATAATAATAATAATAATAATAATACAGTAAAGTCTCGTTATATCGATATTCAAGGGAGTCCGAAAAAATATCGATATAACCGGGACTATCGATATATCCGACCCTGTTTGCATGTAATTTTCTCCGTGCGTGCATAGAAATAGTATCGAAATAACCGGGACTATCGATATATCCGATATCGATATAACGAGACTTTACTGTAATGATGATGATAACAATAATAATAATAATACATTCTATTTATAAGCGCCTTTCAAAATTCTGAAAGCTACTTTATTTGATTCAGAATGAAGTACTGGGTTTTAGTTTGTTCAATTAAAATGTGTTATTATAGTTATAATTATTATTACTATTACTACTACTATTACTATTATTATTGAGAATGATGAACTTTAGTGGTGTTGCAATACAACCGATGACCACAAGATGTCCCCCGCAGACTGTATTTACAATAATACTATCATACTGTAATACAGTAAAGTCTCGTTATATCGATATTCAAGGGAGTCCGAAAAAATATCGATATAACCGGGACTATCAATATATCCGTCCCTGTTTGCATGTAATTTTCTCCGTGCGTGCATAGAAATAGTATCGATATAACCGGGACTATCGATATATCCGATATCGATATAACGAGACTTTACTGTAGTTTGTTACAGAGCTAGTTGCTTTCGTGGTGTTACAATACAACCGATGACCACAAGATGTCCTCAGCGTACTGTATTTACAATAATACATTTCATTCATAAGCGCCTTTCACTATCATACAAGAATACTGTTGTCCCAAATTAGTTACAGAGCTGGTTGTTCTCGTGGAGTTGCAATACAATCACTGGCCACAAGATGTCACCCCGCGCACTATATTTACAATAATACAGTGTACTATAATACTGTAATACATTGCCCCCCAGTTACATTTACAGAGCTGACTGTTCTCGTGGAGTTGCAATACAATCACTGGCCACAAGATGTCACCCGCGCACTGCAGTTATCATAATAATGCTACTACTACTACTACTACTACTACTACTACTACTACTAATAATAATAATAATAATAATAATAATAATAATAATAATAATAATAACGTCCACTAGATGTCACCCTAACCACATTGTACTTTCATTAACGTGTTTCTCTTTTTGGAAACCATACCTAAGGTGACTGAGTACCACGCAATGTTATTCGGGTGATGAGAATAGCGAGCATTTATTTACAATGGATTTCCTAAATTGAAAGTGCGATCTGAGAGCTCATTTCCCTCCCGGGAGGACGTTTATGGGCTGTTTACTAGCGGTGTCATAATATTGACGACCACGCTGGCATTTACTTAATGATGCCATCAGAGCAAATCTCATTGCCTTTCTGTGAGGCATCGTGAATGGCGGATCTATATCGGCTATCGCCTGCAAAAAAAAAAAAAACAATGTTGTAGGTATTAATTTGGTTTGACTCAGCTTCTTTATTTAAATTTCTTTATTTGTCTTTATTGATTTATTTGTTTATTTTTATTTGTTTTTATTTATTTGTTAGATTACTTGGGTGTTTATTTGTTTGTTCGTTTTTTAATTGTTTTATATTGATTCTATTTTGTATTTTTCATATTTGTCTAATTATCTAATCTAATTACCTATGGATTTATCGAAATGTCTTTTTTTATATTTGTTTATTTCTATTTATTTATTTGTTGACCTTAATGGGCAGGTGGAACAAGCGATTGTAAAGATTGTCGCACAAGGATGCAGTTCAGTTATTTAGGATTTTTTTATGACAAATATATTCTGAATGTAGGGTTGTTTGTGTTTTATTTTGGAACATTAATACTACTACTAATAATAATACATTTCATTTATCAGCGCTTTTCAAAACTCTCAAGGTCACTTTACAGTCACGGGATAAGACTTTCTGTGGGTGAGCAGCGGCAGCCACACGCGCCAGCGTTCACTCAACCCGGAAGTAACTCAAATAGATAGAAAGCGAGCTAGCTAGTTAATAGATACAGCAATAATAATAATACATTTCATTTAGAAACTACTCATTTACTGCCACAAATAATAATAATAATAATAATAATAATAATAATGAAATAAATAAATTACTACAAAATAATTAAAAAAACAAATAAACAACCAAATAATCTAACAAATAAATAAATAGAAATAAACAAATATAAATAAAGAAAAATAGACATTTCAATAAATCCATAGGTAATCAGATTAGATAATTAGAGAAATACATATAAAAAGTACAAAATAGAATCAATATAAAACAATTAAAAAAACGAACAAACAAATAAACACCCAAGTAATCTAACAAATAAATAAAAACAAAACAAATAAAAATAAACAAATAAATAAATAAAGAAAAATAAAGAAATTTAAATAAATAAATACATCGGTAATTGATAGAGAAATGAATTAATACATATAAAAAATACAAAATATAACCAATGTAAAATAATTTAACAAAAAAACAAACAAATAAACACCCAAATAATGTAACAAATAAATAAAAATAAACACATCTAAATAAAGAAAAATAAAGAAATTTAAATAAATAAATACATAGATAATTGATAGATAAATAACTAAATACATATAAAAATACAAAATATAATAAATTTAAAAATTAAAAAACAAACAACCGAATAAACTAACAATTATACAAACAAACAAACAAACAGATAAACAAACTAATACATTTTTAAGTAAATAAATAAACGTTGGTATATGCAGACGTATTGAATTTTGCTCAGTTCACCCCATTGACACCATCTCAGTGGGGGGGGGGGGGGGGGGGGGGGGGTCCTATAGACTGCTTGCTACATGTTGCCTCCGAGCGCTGGCCAATAAAGTTAATTGACAAGCTCGCATATAGCTACACGGTGATGAATGACACCTGTTTGTGATGCGACGTATCGAGGGCCCCCCGGCGGGAACGGCAGACAGACGCCCGCATGTAGCTCCTAATGGGGGGGGGGGACATAAAATCACACCCCCCCAGGTCAATGTTGTCCAGTATCGCAGCTATTGGGCCATCACTTGCGCTTTATGAGCACCTCCCGGCTCGGGACCGCACGGTCGGACGAGCAGCTCTGGTGGTCCGCTTTTAGATTATTGACAAGTGCATCGATCTGTTGCACGAGCATGACATTCGTCTCAATTAGGTGCCTGGATAGAAAGTCTAACTGCTTCTTGCTGTAGCTAAGTGTCAAGGAGGGGTATTTGGGGGGGGGGGGGGGTACTCTAGAATTGGCAGTTCCACGCTTTCGTAGTTTTTTTTTTTTAATCAATGATGTCGTTTATCCTGTTTTTCCGTTCTTCCTCATTGTCATAAAATGGCTAATTATACTCAATTTGATTGATTGATTTTAGAATGTACATTCAGTTGTATTGAATGAAAAAAAAGTACGCACAAGTCTTTGAAAATATGACGTAGAAAAGCGCGCCATGTTTTTTTTTTTTCATGCTTGGTGCCGATAAAGCCATGGCCAATGGCAATTTATTTCCGTTTTTGCATGTTAGGGCTTTGTTCCAGCTTCAGCTGTTGTTAAAGCCCTATAATAATAATAATACATTCCATTTATAAGCGCTTTTCAAAACTCTCAAGGTCACTTTACAGTCACAGGATAAGTTTTTATGTGGGTGAGCAGTGGCAGCCACACGCGCCAGCGTTCACTCAACCCGGAAATAACTCGGATAGAAAGCTAGCTAGCTAATAGATAGCTAGCTAGGCCTTCACTCAACCCGGAAATAACAGATAGAAAGTAACTCGGATAGAAAGCTAGCTAGCTAGTAGATAGCTAACAGATAGCTTGGCCTTCAATCAACCCGGAAGTAACTTAACTCGGATCATGTAAATATATGACAATTAAATTAATGTGAAATGACAATATTAAGACCTGAAAATGCATTTTGAGACAAAAGAAACAAATATGTATCCATTGCATTGTATTTTGGACAGCCTCCCTCATTTCAAAGTCATATAACTCCAGACCCATATAATTTAGGAAATAACTTTTGTTCAGATAAAAGAAGAGGCTCTAGTGTTTCTTATGTTGTATTGAATGTTTATGTCGTCCTAAAACTCAATATTTTTTGGGTCCTGCAATTTGAGTGAAAATGACAAAAACCCTGGCACTGGACTGGATACATTGTGAAAGAGTACCAAAAAAAGGAGAGAAAAGCGAGTGATTAAGTGAAGTACTTCAAGGTGAGGTTGGCCATTTTTTTTTCCGAATAATGGCACAAAAAATGGGCAAAAATGTGAAAAGACAGATGGGATAAGTGCACTTGGGAAGGACAGCGAAAGGCCTGATGGAGTGTGTTTTCATGGATACAAAAAAAAACAAGACTGACAAAAAAAATACAAGGTCGACCGCAGCCAAAGTAGCAATTAGGACATCTTGTGTGCACTTTCTTTGGCTTGATGCAACTGGCAAAATGGATTCCATCAAAACAAAACTTCTCGAGAAAGGTCTCGAGAAGTTTTCAAATTCGAGTACAAATACTTGAAAACAGAAAGACAATTTGCTGTAACTGTCTAAACTGAGCCGCTGGTCATTTTTGTACGCTCGCATGCGCGCACAGCAGGGGAGCATTTACATGTTGTAATAGGGTCTATATATCACGTTTGGCCATGTCATCTGCCCCCCCACCCCTCCAAACCTTGCTTTATTTACTTATATATAAAACCTTATATATAAAAACATTTATATAGGTAACATCCGAGTTACGACCGAAGCAAGTTACAAATTCTACACCTGGCACCGTGACGCAAAAGCAGCCGGCAACACGTACTACAAATTTTTTGCCAGCCAGGATGTCACACACTCGCACAGCAATCTGCTGCGTTACTACACTCAATACAGTGGTATTCAGTATGGGCGCAAGTTATGAATTATACTCCCGGCACCGCAACGCGCAAGCAGCCGGCAACGCGTACTACAATTTTTTTTTTACCAGCCAGGATGTGACACACTCGCACAGCAATCTACTGCGTGACTACACTCAATAAAGTGGTATTGAGTACGGGCGAGAGTTATGAATTTTTCTCCCGGTACCGCAACGCGTACTACAATTTTTTTTTACCAGCCAGGATGTGACACACTCGCACAGCAATCTACTGCGTGACTACACTCAATAAAGTGGTATTGAATACGGGCGAGAATTATGAATTATACTCCCGAGTACCGCAACACGCACTACAATTTTTTTTTGCCAGCCAGGATGTCACACACTCGCACAGCAATCTACTGCGTGACTACACTCAATACAGTAGTTATTTATACAGTAAAGATAACGTCTCGGCAAAATCTCCAGTAGTACTGTACACTGTTTTTTTCTTTCGGCGTCGACCTGAGTCCGAGCGTGTGTGTCGGGCGACCTCTTCTGGCTGTTAGCAGGGAGAGCGATTTTTCAACATAAAATGATAAAAACGACACTAAAAGGTAAGTATAACATTTATAAATGAACTGTACAGTAAACAGTTTTGTATACATTGCAGGTACAGTTATACAGTATTAAAAATGATTATATGAAATATAAAATGATAAAAACGACGCTAAAAGGTAAGTATAACATTTATCAATGAACTGTCCATCGATAATAAAAAAACAATAATACAAACTATAAAATGATAAAAATGACACTAAAACTTATCAAACTTATAAATGAACTGTAAACAGTTTGGTATATCATAGTATTCCAGAGAAAACGTTGCTTAAAAACAACAGATTGACATCACATATACTATCCTGTGATTTCAACTTACGACCGTTGGACTTACGACCGTTTTGTCGGAACGGAACGTGGTTGTAACTTGGATGTTACCTGTATAATAATAATAATAATACATTTCATTTATAAGCGCCTTTCAAAACTCTCAAGGTCACTTTACAGTCACATTAGTTTTTTTCTGTGGGTGAGCAGCGGCAGCCACACGTATATGTATTATATTCTATAACGTGAACAATGTTGCGCTATTTTTGAATCAAAAGCGCCTCCATTATCCTTCAAATTACAGCTTTATCGTTCGCGGGCTCCCTCAGGTATCAATCGACGCCTCGGGTGTATTCTATCGATCTACGCGTGTAAGACTCAGGGAAAAAAAAAAATATGTGAAGTTGAAAAGCCCACATTGTAATTATCCAAGCCCGAAAAGTGGAGAAACACCTGCTATCTGTTCCCATGGCGATAAGCCCCCACTGTGTTAATTAAAGCTTTTAACTTGTTGTTATGCCGAGCGGCGGATGGGTTCAAGTGCGAAAGCCCGAGCGAGACGATAAATCAATTGAACTATGGATTAATTATCAATACGGGGGGAGGGGGTGGGCAGGTATGCATGGTGGATGATTTGTCTATCACTTACTAGGCATGACGTCAGTGATTAAATGCTAACAGTTAAGCGTCCTGCTGGCTTTCCGAGTCAGCGAAATCAAATATTCAGAGCGAGTTTATCGGTCCTGTTTATCACGCCACAATGTTCCGGGTGGAGGGGTGGATGTTTTTTTTTTCTTTTGGAGGGGAGTGGGGGTGGTGAGGACCTATCATCAATACAGTCGGAAGCAGGCCAACTAACGAGGTCTTCTAACGACGGAAGGCGGTGAAAGGATATCATTGGGAGGGGGGGTGGGGGTGGGGGGGTTACGATTATCTATCCTGGAAAAAAAAAAAATGGATGGCGTGCTGTCTGGGGAGGGAGAGTGGCGGTCGCCAAGTGAAGGGAAAAGAGAAAAGTCAATATGAGAACACTTTGGGAGGCAGTGAAGCAGGAAAAAAAAAACACAGAATGTGTCACAAGGCTGAACATTTGTCGACAGATGAGAAAAACAGCTATGGAATTGACCGGGGGGGGGGGGGGGGGGCACACCATGGCGCTTCGGAGTCATGCAGAAATACATTTTGTCACAAAAGTGAGAAAAAAAGATGAATATTGTTGGCTTTCCATGTGTTAAAGTAGCAGTATCTACAATATTGATGCTAATTTGCTAATGCGTTAATGATAATAATAATACATTTCATTTATAAGCGCCTTTCAAAACTCAAGGTCACTTTACAGTCACAGGAAGTAACTCGGCTCGAAAGCTAGCTAGCTAATAGATAGCTAACAGATAGCCAGATAGGTCTTCACTCAACCCAGAAGTAACTCAGATAGAAAGCTATCTAGCTAATAGACAGCTAATAGATAGCTAAGTAATTCGGATAGAAAGCTAGCTAGCTAATAGATAGCTAACAGATAGCAAGCTTGGCCTTCACTCAACCTGGAAGTAACTCGGATAGAAAGCTAGCTAGCTAATAGATAGCAAGCTAGGCCTTCACTCACCCCAGAAGTAACTCAGATAGAAAGCTAGCTATCTAATAGAAAGCTAATTCGATAACTTAGTAACTCGGATAGAAATGTAGCGAGCTAATAGATAGCTAACAGATAGCAAGCTAGGCCTTCACTCACCCCGGAAGTAACTCAGATAGAAAGTTAGCTAGCTAATAGATAGCTAAGTAACTCGGATAGAAAGCTAGCTCGCTAATAGATAGCTAACAGATAGCAAGCTAGGCCTTCACTCAACCCGGAAGTAAGTCAGATACAAACCTAGCTATCTAATACAAAAGCTATTTCGATAACTTAGTAACTCGGATATAAATCTAGCTAGCTAATAGATAGCTAACAGATAGCTAGATAGGCCTTCACTCAACCCGGAAGTAACTCAGATAGAAAGCTAGCTAGCTAATAGAAAGCCAATAGATAGCTAAGTAACTCGGATAGAAAGCCAGCTAGCTAATAGATAAAGTAGCAGTATCTAAAACATCGATGCTAATTGATATCTCAAGTTAGCATTAAGCTATCAGGAGTTTACTTCGGATTGTATGTATTTATTTGTTTAGTTTTGGTTCAAAGGAGCAGGGAAGATTGTTTTGATAGATAGAAAAAGACTCAAACTCACAAATTGGGCTTTTGGACTTGGTGGCTCGCTGGCGTCGATCCAGGTTCAGGAGGATGTTTTCAAACGGGAAGAAAAATCTGGAACCTGGAAAATGCGAGAAAGACTTGGTGACGAAAGAACAAATATGGCAGTGGCATTTTACAATCCAAAAGAATAGATGGAAAATGAAATATAAATATTGCACGTTTTGGGTGCTGTGATTCGACAGGGCCTTTCTGTCCACGTTTTGTTGCAACCGTTGTAAAATGCGCTCTATATATAAAGTTGCAATTTATGGTTTCATTCCAAATTGTCGACTTAAAAGAGTCCATTCTGCTCACTCAAGATGATTGTCACGGCCCTTTTACAGGTACCAATAAAAGCGTTTTGTTGTGTTTGCAAAGTGATGCATTCGTGATCAATTTTATGTGGCCTTGGTTCTCTCATGGCGGGGCACTGTAAATGTTTTACTGGCCAACGGCAATAAAAAAATCCACTTTTTCATCACTGGACATACGTCTCTTTTTTTTTTTTTTTTTTTTTTTTTTGCATTCCCATTTGCCGTGCACGTTCTCTACATATCGTGTACCAACATGACACATAGCCCCCCCAAGTCCATGGACATATTGTTTGGATTTACAGCCCTGTCGAGGAATAATTACATCTCCTAATTGCATCAAGAAAGAGCTCCAGTGGGAACAACGGAGCTCCAAAACAAAGAAAGATTAATAAGGGAATGATATGACGACGCCTGGGAGGAAGATGGGTTGCCGTTAAGGAGGCCGGCGGGTTTGAAGATGTGGGCAAGCAAAGCTTAATCACTACATCTGATTGCCAACCGGAGCCGTGAATCACAATTAGCTGCCTTTTTGTGTCAGTTTGGCAGAGTCCATTTCCATGATTGGACTCTTTGTCTTGTCAAGCCAACATACTGTAAAAATATTTGCAGGGGATCACGTGCCGTATGCTTTAACGCGGGTTTGCTTTATTGAACCAACACTCATATTTTACATTGGATTCATCTCATAAATCTAAATTTACACAATACTTATATTGTGTAAATATTTAACGGGTTTCCATTTATTTGTATAGTTACCATATTTACTTTTAATAACACACCAAATTGAAAATGTATGAATTAGTTTGAGGACTGGAACACATTAATTTAATTTAATGAGATGTACCGAGTCGGTTTACGAATGTTTGACGAATGTATTTTATTTTTTAAATACATAATGCTCAACTACAAAAAAAAAATAACATGCTGTGATTTTTACAACCTGTGCGTCTTTAATGAAAGTCCACATTCCGAATTGGTACAAAACGGCAAAAACTCACTTTTAAACGACTGAAATATTAGCCCCTAAATTGACAAGCTCGCTAGCTCACCTGTGTGTGTACCATAAAAACGCCAATTAGGACGCCATTTGCGGTTGGAACATTATGAAGCCGTGAATATCGTCATGTTCTTACAAGACACACATTAATTAACTGTTCGGGCACTTTAAGCGAATTATCAAGGCTGTACATTATTAAAACAATGCAACAAATATGTATTACATACCTGTCGTCCGTCTTTGGGGAGGTGTTTTGGACGGCCATGACACGCTCTTCTTCACTGACGCATATTTTCGGAGTTGGCAGACCTATTGTGCGACGTCTGCCTCCCCATGGTGAACGCCGGCATTACATCGTTCAACGGCTTAGAAATTGGAAATTGATTTTTATTTTAGGAATTAATCGATTGCGGTCCAAGGGTTCACAGTTGCCTACCAGTCTGTTTTTTGTATATACATTACAGCTATAATTATTATTGATTTATTTTGTAAACTATGTTCACGTTTTATAATGCTTCGCTCCACTCTGGTGTACAGTGTGGCGGGCACCAGCATTCATGTAAAATTTCAGAAACGTTCGTACTCGAGACTCTTTGGTGCGTGTTAAAATAACGTAAGCGTTACAAACGTGTAAATTAGAAGTACATAAAACACAAAAATGCTTTCATTATTTATTTATACATTAAATTAGTAGAGGAATAGCTAATTATCACTCAAACCGGAAGTAACTCAAATAGTTAAAAGCTAGCTAAAAATAGAGAGCTAGCGAGCTAACTCGATAGCTAGCCAGCTCGATAGCAAACAGAGCTATCTAGCTAGTTCGATTGCTAGATAGCTAGCCAGCTGGATAGCAAATAGAGAGTGAGGTAGCTCGATAATGAATAATAAAGTAAAGTAGCTAATAATAAGATAGATGAAAAGGTTTCTTCAGCCGTCATCTGTACTTTTTTGAAGGTGTCGGACGAGTATATATATATATATATATATATATATATATACACACACAGTAAAGTCTCGTTATATCGATATCGGATATATCGATAGTCCCGGTTATATCGATACTATTTCTATGCACGCACGTAGAAAATTACATGCAAACAGGGTCGGATATATCGATAGTCCCGGTTATATCGATATTTTATCGGACTCCCTTGAATATATATATATATATATATATATATATATATATATATATATATATATATATATATATATATATATATATATATATCCCTAATGCGGAACCGGACACTGCTGATAGGTCCCTGCTCTCAGGTTGGGGGGGAGCAGAGGACCACTCCCTGCAGATACTTTAATAATTTAAAAAGAAATCCATATCTATTTTAATCTTATCAATGTCAGGATGGTACTCTGTATTCTGAATACGCCCTCGTTATTTTTAATTGCGGCTAAATATGAGACAATGAGGCCTTTGAGTGCCAAGTCCTTTCTCTCCAGACAGTCACCTTTTCAACAGGCTTCCGCCTCTTCTTCTCTGCCATTAAACAAACCTCCGCGGTTGCCCTGGTTACCCGCAGATAAGCCGCTAGTGTAATTTAGTTAGCTTGTTATCTCCAAGTAGAACGGGGGAAGTGGGCAAATGAGATACTTTGATGCTTCCCCTCCTCTCCGGAGAGATTTAGTTGATTACTGCGCTACAGGAAAAGTGCAGTTTTTACTAGTTTCCTTTTTTTTTGCCTCTTTCTTTCATGGATGCGCAGGAATGCAGCAGAGCTCTCTCCGCGGACCTTCCCAAATATCACCTGGGGTAAATGTGAAAGATGCTAATCTACGATTCGGTTTGATAGTGTCGACATGAAATATTCACGCGTGCCCTCCCCCCCCAGCCGCAATAAGCCGCTAGCAGCTCCCTTTCGTGGTATCGTCGAGCGCGATACTGGCGAGAAACTGCTTGCGAGAGCGCGAATCAGACGCGGATGGTAGCTAACAGTTGTTCATCGCCCCGTGACGCCTCTTCTCACCTGAAAGCGCCGATGGCGGCATCCTTCACGACCATCTGCCTGTCGTTCACTGATAATTGATTCGTCCTTGTACGCTAAGCGTCTCGGGGGTCAGGATTGACTTGCACTGAGTCTATGGAATACATATGAAGGAAATACAAATCCGAGTCTGAAGATGTAGAATAATTGTGAATATTTTAATAAAACCTTGAAAAAAAAGCCACTGTGCATGTTTCTTTCGAGACAATATCGCCAACTTGTGGTCCGATGGGAACGTTGCATCATTTGTGGGACGGGCTGCATGGTTTTGGAGATCTTGAAAGGGCGGGTTTCAGAAGATAACATCCTCTGATAAGAGCTGGGGGCGATGTAAAATGGTAAACATAATAGATTCAATGCAAAAATCCAGCCTTATCAGTGGCACTGCAAGATGAACAAAGACACATTTGACAATCATTTATTGATAATAATAATAATAATCCATTTCTAAGCACCTTTCAAAATTCTCAAAGTCACTTTACAGTCACAGGATCTTTTTTTTTTTGTGAGTGAGCAGCGGCAGCCACACTCGCCAGGGTTCACGCAACCCAGAAGTAACACAAATAGATAGAAAGCTTGCAAGCTAAGCAATCGTTAGCCAACAGATACCTAGCTAGATAGCCATCTAGATAGTGAATAGCTAGCTAGCTAGCCAGAACTAATAGATAGCAAATCGCAAGCAAATGATGATACTAATACTAATACTACTACTACTACTACTACTACTACTAATACTAACACATTTCATTTATCAGCGCCTTTCAAATCTCTCGAGGTCACTTTACAGTCACAGGATAAGTTTTTCTCTTGGTGGGTAGCGGCAGCCACACGCTCCAGCGTTCACTCAACCCGGAAGTAACTCAAATAGATAGAAAGCTAGCTAGCTAGCGAATAGATATCTATCTAGCTAGCGAATATATAGCTGATAGCTAGTTTCGAATGTAAGTAACTAAAATAGAAAGCAATCGTTAGTCAACAGATACCTAGCTAGATAGCTCGCTAGCCAGCCAGATAGCGAGCTAGCTAGCCAGCCAGAGCTAATAGATAGCAAATAGCGAGCAAATGATGATACTAATACTCATACTTCTCATACTCATACTAATATGAATACTAAGAATAATAATAATACATTTAATTCACAAGCACCTTTCAGAACTCTCAAGGTCACTTTACAGTCACAGGATAATTTTTTTTAGTGGGTGAGGAACCCGGAAGTAACTCAAATAGATAGAAAGCTAGCTAGTGAATAGATAGCTATCTAGCTAGCGAATAGATAGCTGATAGCTAGTTTAGCATGTAAGGCCTTATACAACTTAGCTCACGGGGCTAGTGGGATGCGTAAAGCTCTGCATCACAGAAGAAAATAGCCGAAATTGATGGTCTGAACTAGCATTAGCCGCTAACGCTCAAACAGATGGACATCTCTCGTACATTTTCATTTCATTTTTAGTTTTTCGACTGCAATCTAATTTAATTATCTAATCTAAATAGATAGAAAGCTAGCGATCACTTGAGCGAATCTGGAATTTAAAGATATTTTTGTCTGTAAGACTGAGTGAACATGAATGACAGAATCTATTATTTACATGTCATGAAAACAAGCATTGGGAAGTCTTTAAAAGTAACATTAGCCAGAAATGGCAGCATTAACTCTCTCCTAAAGCCACTGTGGAATTCCGCCCGTCAATTAGCGCGACAGCTCCGCAGGCGTGTTTCTCTTCTGCGAGAAGAAAAAGCCGAAACTAGCCGACCCTAATTGCTCGCTGGATGTATTCCCCGGTGCTTGCGCTGAACAATGGGAGCGGATAATGTATTGCTGTCACAGAAGGTTAAATGCTTTTGCCGGCATCACAATATAATTAAGCTTTTGGAGTGTGTGTGTATGTGTGATGTCATCGACCAGATTCTCTCCATGTTATTTAAAGGACAACCGACGCCTCCGGACAAATTGTGTCCATAATTTGTAAAATGGCTTCAAATGACTTCTACTGAGCGTATTTGACTAAGATTCCACAGCATACAGCTATATTTTACGTTTTAAGACTGAATATTTCGGAAGTCTTGTTTTTGAGTTGGTGACGAATCCTCACGTTACGTCACTGAAGGAACGCCCCTGACCGAAAAAAAAAGACACAATGTAGCAGTCCTTCCATCACGTCAATGCGTTTTGCTGTACTTGTTTGGTTTGAAAACTTTGTGTTGCACCAAAACGAGGCAGAAGAGGGTGACAAAGCTCTGTGTAAGGAATTAATCAGCTTGTGGAAACAGGCGGATTAATTCCTTACACGGAGCTTTGTCGCCATTTTCTGCCTCTTTTTTGTGCAACATTTCCCGCCCCCAGATAACTCAAAATGGGATGGAATAAATTCTTTAATTGATTGCAAACATGTATGCTTTCCTCTTCAGAACTATTTCAATCATATTCATAACTGGATGAGTAACAAGAAAGCATATTCTCCGAATTTGAAGCCATTGTTTTGATTCTCCAGCAAGGCAAGACATCTTGGGGTGACATCACGAAAAAGGGGGCGGGACTTTATGAAACTGACCACTTCCAGGTTCATTTTTTTGCAGATTTTGGACACTTTAAGTCATTTAAAATATCAGCCTGCCTGTTTTGGGTATTTTAGATGCTATAAAACGTTTTTCTGATGTCAGTTAGGAAACAAAAAAAAATGGTGTCGGTTGTCCTTTAAATAACATTGGAAGAAACAATGAAATTTTTTTTTTTTTTTTTTATTTTGTTGTCAAGCCCAAGCAATCGACAACATACAATATCAATAAGCTTCATCGACACACAGTTACTTTCCTTAATTCGCCGAGCGCTTTAAGAAACCAAAGCGAGGGCGACCATTTGTCTTCATTGAGCGTCCGCTCACTGTGAAACGCTTAATTAGGACCATCCGGGGGAAAGAGATTAACAATCGCGCTTTGCTGCATTTGCTTTGAAGGCCTTTTTTCATTGATGGCCTTCTTCACACTTGGGTGATTTTCATTGATTTCAGTCGAGAAAGCAAAACATTTTGCATTAAAAGGGGCTTACGGCAATTTAAATGGTGAAATATTTGATTTTAAAAAAAGGAGGGGCGCAATTATTAGATTCAAAGGACAACCGACACCATTTTTTTTGTTTCCTAAATGACATCAGAAAAACGTTTTATAGCATCTAAAATACCCAAAACACGCGAGCTGATATTTTTAGTCAAATACAAAAAAAAAACACAAATAATAATGACTTAAAGTGTCCCAAAACTACTTCAAAATGAGCTCAAGAAATGGCGAGATTCAGAAAGTCCCGCCCCCTTGTTCGTGACATCACGCCAGGATACTCCTTCACAAACTGCCTTGCTCCAGAATCAAAACAATGGCTTCAGAGAGTTCAGATTCGGAGATGACGCTTTCTTGTTACTCATCCAGTTATGAATATGATTCAAGTAATTCTGAAGAGGAAAGCATAATGTTTGCAATCGATTAAAGAAGTCCTTCCGTCTCATTTTGAGGTGTCTGGACTCCAATGTAGTGTCCTAGAATATGCACAAAATGGCGCCCAAGCTCCGTTGGAAATGGGCTTATTTGTCCGCTGGGAATTTGTGTCAACTAGTATCAAATAGTAGTCTTGGTGCAACACACAACGATTCACCATCGCTTTATGTGTTTTCCTTCTAATTTCGCCATCAACACGATGTTTTCAGACCAAACAAAGTACCCAAAATGCATTGTGTGTCGCTTTCTCGGTCAAGGGCGTTCCTTCAGTGACGTCACGTACGGACTCGTCACCAACTCGAAAACAAGACTTCCTGAATATTCAGCACGAGTCTTAAAAGGTAAAATATAGCTATATGCGGTGAAATCTTTGTAAAATATGCTCAGTAGAAGTTATTTGAAGCGATTTTACAAATTATGGACGCACCTTGTCCGGTGGTGTCGGTTGTCCTTTAAGCGCTCTTTTGGCGTAATTCAAGATGGCGGTGGCGGGTGCTTAGCGAAATTCGTTAATTCGCCGCAGCATCGGGGTGCGGGGGGGGGGGGGGGGTTCTCAGCTCAAGGGCACTGCGGTGCAGTCGTATTTTGGCAGGAAGGGTGTCACCCAGAACTAAAAATGGCGCCTAAACAACCTTTTTTGGGTTACATGCAGCCCGACGAGATAAAAACGGGCTAATGAAAGTCATGCATCTTTTATTCATAACCTATTTTGCATCTCGGCCGCATATTCGGTCTCATATAACTGGAAATGGGAGATTTTCTTGCCTCTCCTAAAAGCCAAGCATTTTTTTTTGGGGTGCAAATTCCAAGGTTATCAAAAATACAAGAGGAAAGACTTACCCAATTCACAGTCGCCGGAATGGTCGCTCATCGCTTCGAGGTGGTGTGCTTTAGATGAAAATTTCCCATTTGGCTTCTAAAATGATAAATAAGGCATACAGATGAGAATATAGAAGATATTTCACATGTTTATGTCAACATCTGTGTTCTAAATATAAATAAACCAGCACAAAATATCCTCCTGTCTGTCCTTAGATGCTGGACACAGAAAAAAGGGTAAGTTCACCTGATTGAATACGACGCACAGAGGCGCCACTCTGATGTTTCTCAATAATTCAACTCAGCGGGCTGTGGTAGATTGACGGGTGGGGGGTGGGGGGGGCTTCAGGGGCATCTCACAAACGCTTTGAAATGGTAGTCGAGTTTCACGAGCGCGCCTCAAAACGGACTCTCCTCGCTTCAGACGAGAGTTGTCTTCTCACTGCAAATGCAGTGATGTGATGATGGCCTTGTGAAATTAGGGAAACAACATTAAAAAAATGTATTTTTATGAATAATTTTGATTACCGGCGTGATATAAAATGGAGATGTCAAGAGGTAATAAGCCAGGTGTTGCCATTAGAGAGTCTCAATTAGTCATCATGGTGTGTTCGAACCCCCCAACCCCCAAATCGGCTTTGTTAATAATATGCAAGAGACGTCAATGTCGCTGTCACAATATGTCTTTTTGGGAAGATAAATGTCAAGATGCGATCAGATTTCTGTCTCGGTACAAAAAAAATGTTTACAAGCAGGAAAAAAAAAACAATATAAAAATGTTTGGTCAAATACTGGCATAATAAGAATAATACATTACAATAAATATAAATAACAGATATAAATAGGAAAGTTGGAATGTTTAAAATGCACCACACAGTAATGTCTTTTTTTTTTTAAAGGGGATGTCTCCAAAAGTCCTTGGGAACAGTTCTTGAGGTAAAACTTAAAGGGAAAGTCTTCCAGCATGTCTTAAGACAGGGGTGTCAAAATCATTTTTTGCCACAAGCCACGAGAATGTTTCATCCCCTCCACATATTACATAGCGCGTACAATAAATTAATAATAATAATAATACATTGCATTTTAAAGCGCCTTTCAAAGCTCTCAGGGTTACTTTACAGTCACAGGATCAGTTTTTTGTGGGTGAGCAGCGGCAGCCACACAACCCGGAAGTAACTCAAATAGATAGCAAGCTAGCTAGCTAGCTCATAGATAGCTAATAGATACTTATTAGATAGCTATCTAGATAGCTAATATATAGCTAGATAGCTAGTAGCCAGCTAGAATATTGCTATTAGATAGCCATTAGATTGCTATTAGATAGCTAGTCAACCCAGAAGTAACTCAAATAGATATTTATTAGCAAGCAAGCGAATAGATAGCTAATAGCTAGTGAATAGATAATTAATAGCTAGCAAATAGATAGCCAATAGCAAACAAACAGATAGCTAATAGCTAGCAAATAGATAGCTAATAGCTATCAAATAGCTATTAGCCAGTGAATAGATAGCTATTAGTATTTGAGATGTGAAACAAAATGGCGGAACAAACAATTTAAGAGACCAGATGACATGAAGATCCACATGAATAACTAGTTTTTTGAAGTCAAAAATAATGACATAAATACATTCAAAAATGTGAAATTTTGGGTCTGATTTTAGCAAGCATAGTGGAATTTCACAATTTCGATTTGCTTTCGCGGGCCGAAACAGAAGATGTGGCGGGCCGGATTTGGCCCTCGGGCCTTGACTTTGACACCTGTGTCTTAAGATGACACTTTGGGGTCAGAAATTATGATTATTATTATTGTTACATCCAAAAATATGAAATTTAGGTTCTGATTTTAGCAAGCATTGTGGAATTTCACAATTTCGATTTGCTTTCGCGGGCCGAAACAAAGGATGTGGCGGGCCGGATTTGGCCCCCCGGGCCTTGACTTTGACACCTGTGTCTTAAGATGACACTTTGGGGTCAGAAATTATTATCATTATTACATCCAAAAATATGAAATTTTGGTTCAGATTTTAGCAAACATTGTGGAATTTCACAAGTTTGATTTGCTTTCGCGGGCCGAATAAAATGACGTGGCCGGCCAGATTTGGCCCTCGGGCCTTGACTTTGACACCTGTGTCCTAAGATAACGCTTTGGGGGTCAGAAATTATTATTCTTTGTGTACAATCCACCCGGTGTAAAATCACTTTTGGTAACTCATTTACAACATTGATTTCCAGTATAAAAAAATGAATATAAAGTGTAAAGTAGCGAGATTATAAATAGTGAAAAATCCCCCCCAAAAACCCGTATTTAAAAAAAACCCGCCGCATTGAATGCAGCAGTGGTGTCAATAACAAACACAAAATGACAACGGGAGAGGACCAAAAGTGGCCGAGGGGGAGCAATGCTCCAGGTAACCCCAAACAGGGGTCAGGGGTGAACCCCAAACAGGGGTCAGAGGTGGGTGATTTTTGGGTATAAACAACGCCTTACACGGTGGTAACGGACAAAAAGGCGTTATGGACTTGCGAGTCCTCCGGGATGCGAGCCCCGTGGCTCATCAGCTCCTGGATGGTCATCCAATTATCCAGAATCTTTTTATTACGCTTCTTCATCATCTTCCTGTGACTGAGCTCCAGGATGCTGAGTTCCCCGTGGGCCTCGGCCCCTCCGGCGGGGGTCTCCTTCAGGCACTCCAGGCGGCCCCTCTGCATGAACTCCCTCCTCTTCTTCTGCTCCCTGGCTCGCGCTAGCTGCTGTTTGCGCTCCTCTTTGCTCCAATAGCGCCCCATCTTCATCTCGCTCATGGCGTCGTCGTCCGTGGTCATGCCGCCGCTGCGTTCCTCTCGGATCCTCAGCGCCCGTTCCCTCAGGATGCGGTCGCGGGCCGGGCGTCGGGCGGCGTAACGGGAGCCGTCCGATCGCACTTTGACCTTCCATTCCAGACGAGGTTCGCCGGAGCGGGCGTTTCGGTTCATGGGGTCACGGCAGACGTTGAGGAGGCTCAGCTGGCTTTGGGAATACTCCAAGGATGAGCGTTGTTGGAGCAGCTGCACGTAGCTCTGGAAGATAAACGACCGTCAATGATGGAATGCCACTTTTGCCATATGAGCAGTTTAACTCATTCACTGCTAGACGTGTCCGAAAATGTGTCCACTCAGGTGCCAGGGTTTTTGTCACTGTCACTACATACACATTCAATGCAGCGTAAGAAACCTTACATCCTTTATTTGCTATCTATTCGTTATCTATTTGCTATATATTAGCTATCTAACTAGCTAGCTAGCGATCTATTAGTTATCTATTAGCTAGCTAGCTAACTTTCTATCTATTTCAGTTATTCCGGGGTTGAGAGAACGCTGGCTCATGTTGCTATCTATTAGCTATCTATGAAGCTAGCTATTAGTTATCTATTAGCTAGCTAGCTAACTTTCTATCTATTTCAGTTATTCCGGGGTTGAGTGAACGCTGGCTCATGTTGCTATCTATTAGCTATCTATGAAGCTAGCTATTAGTTATCTATTAGCTAGCTAGCTAACTTTCTATCTATTTGAGTTATTCTGGGTTGAATGAACGTTGGCTCATCTATCTATCTATCTGCTTTCTATTGGCTGTCTATCGAGTCAGCTATTGGTTATCTATTAGCTATCTAGCTAACCTATCAATTTGAGTTATTCCGGGTTGAATGAACGTTAGCTCATGTTGCTATCTATTAGCTATCTATTAGCTAGCTATTAGCTACCTATTAGCTAGCTAGCTAACCTATCTATTTGAGTTATTCCGGGTTGAGTGAACGTTGGCTCATGTTGCTATCTATTAGCTATCTATCCATTTGCTATCTGTTAGCTATATATCTAGCTAGCTATTAGTTATCTATTAGCTAGCTAGCTAGCTAACCTATCGATTTGAGTTATTCCGGGTTGAGTGAACGCTGGCTCATGTTGCTATCTATTAGCTATCTAGCTATCTATCTGCTTTCTATTAGCTATCTATCGAGTCAGCTATTGGTTATCTATTAGCTATCTAGCTAACCTATCAATTTGAGTTATTCCAGGTTGAGTGAACGTTGACTCATGTTGCTATCTATTAGCTATTAGCTATCTAGCTATTAGTTATCTATTAGCCAGCTAGCTAACCTATCTATTTGAGTTATTCCAGGTTGAGTGAACATTGGCTCATGTTGCTATCTATTAGCTATCTATTTGCTATCTATTAGCTATCTATCTAGCTAGCTATTAGTTATCTATTAGCTAGCTAGCCAACCTATCTATTTGAGTTATTCCGGGTTGAGTGAACGCTGGCTCATGTTGCTATCTATTAGCTATCTATTTATCTATTTGCTATCTATCTAGCTAGCTATTAGTTATCTATTAGCTAACTAGCTAACATTCTATCTATTTGAGTTATTCCGGGTTGAGTGAACGCTGGCGCGTGTGGATGCCGCTGCTCACCCACAGAAAAACTTATCCCGTGCCTGTCAAGTGACCTTGAGAGTTTTGAAAGACTCTTAGAAATGAAATGGATTATTATTATTATGATGAATTGAATGTTGATGTAGTCCTAAAACTCAATATTCTGTGGGTCCTACAATTTGAGTGACAATGACAAAAACCCTGGCACTGGAGTGGACACATTTATGCACATCTTCTGGCAGTGAATGAGTTAAAAATGGATTCTCAACGTCGGCGTAACCAACCTGAAGTTGGCGGGGTCCCAGCGAGCTTTGGTACGAGGCAAACGGCGGTTTCCTTTTAGGGTCTTTGGTTTTGTCCCTTTTCTGGCGCCGCTCGTCGTCCGCGGGCAGCGCCGGGTCCGACTCGGATCGGGATGGGTTACTTTGGTCCGGGCTGCTGGAGAAAACGGGGCACGGATGCACTCGTGGCTCTTGTTCCTGTGACCCCGGAGACTCTGGAACGGGGGGCTTTGGCGAGGTCATCTGGAGGTTTTTCCGGTTGGCGACGCTAATGCGTCTCCGGAGGGGGCGTTCAGGAGACCGCTCGACATCCGGCGGGGTGGAACGTGCGCTCTCGGCGGTGTTGTAGGCACAGGAGCTGTCTTTTTCTCGGGTTTTTTCGCTCGGAAGGCGCTGGCGGATGTCGGTCAGCTTTCCGAGGCTTTTGTGTGTCTGACCTTGCGACGATGCGGGCGTTTGCGTGGCCTGGCGGAGCCGCACGATGTTCTGACATTCGAGCTCGATGCTACGTAGCTCTTCCTTCAACATCCTCAACTCATTTTCCATCCCATCGCTTTGGGCGGGGGGCTCGTCGCCGTCGCCTCCCACCGGCTCGGTGAGACTGCACTCGATACTGTGGCGAATGGAGTACACACCGCATTCCACGCCCTTCCGGATTTGACACTTGACTTCTAGAAGTTGCTGGAAGTAATTCTCCAGGTTCAAGATGCCGCTTGCGCCATTTTGAACGCTCGCTACGCCATCGCGGGCTCGCCACCGTTCCTTCAAACACCGAGACGGACTACGGCTGTAGAGACCGTCCGATAAGGGACGCCGTTCAGGACTGTCTGTACCGCACCCGAAGCCGCTGTCTTTGTCCTGCCCGTTGGACGAAGACGTAGCGGCGTCGGGTGGCCTTTTATCTCCATCCTGCGGATGATGAAGAATTCCAAAAAAAAAAAGGGGTAGTGAGCCGGGTCGCTAGCTTAAGCGTTTGGATCTCGAATGACTTATTGTCACCTCAACTCGTCCCAGGTTGCAATGCTCCCCGCCGACTTGTAGGATCTCCATGGTCAGTTCCTTCACCAGATCCTGCCGCGAGTCGTCGAGCCACACCGCATCGTCCGGCTGGAAAACAACACTGAGGATTAGCTCGGAAATAAGAAAATACTGGACCCTCCGCACCCTGCCCACCACCTTTTCCAGCTACTCCCCTCAGGCAGGCGCTACTGATCCATGCGCACCAAATCCGGCAGACATTTAAACAGCTTCTTCCCCCAAGCTACTAACTCTTTGAACAGTAGCCAAAATGGAACTGTATAGTGCCTCTTTGCAATTTTTTTGATGATGATGATACTAGTGCAGTGTGTTCGACCGGAAACAAATTCCTTGTGTGTTCTACATACTTGGCAATAAAGATGATTCTGAATACTACCTTGAGACTTTGCCAGGTCGTCCTTGTGTATTTGTCGAATAAACCTTATTTTTTAAACTGTTTAAGCTGTTTATTGAGAGTACAGTGATACCTCAGTTTACGAACTTAATTGGTTCCCAAAAAGTGTGTGTTCCAAACATTAATATCTCATAGCAAACCATTAAAAATGAGAATAATCCATTCCTAGGTCCCCATAAAACCATTTTCTACTAAATAAGACTTAAAACCACACAAAATATATCTTATTTTATGTATAATAAATGCACTATTGTATTGTAATTAAAGAAATAAACTGTACTGTAAAATAGTCGTTTTATTTACCTTTGTGATGCTTGTTGATGTAGTTGCCTCTTGATGATAGATATCCGAGTGAAGTTGCCGTACTTTCTCAGTGATAATACCCTCACACACACTGTCCCCTGATAGCTGCTTTTCGTTAATCCAAATCAACAGACATTTTTCAACCTCTTCTATTGCCTGAGACCGTTGCTTAGACAACACAAAAACACCCTTAGGCACACGTAGCAATGGTCGACTTAGCATACTGGTACTGGGATGCTAAGTCACACAAACGCACACCTCATTCATGCTATTTTGATGATCTCCTTCTTCTGGTCGACCATAATTTTTTTTTTGTGTCATATTCGGTTTAACACTAGCCTGTGCTGGGGTCTTTTTCGATCCCACAACAGAAAAGGTACTCCACTCGATAACAAACTACGACTGCACTCAAAGGGAGGGAGTGAAGAAAACTAGTCCGTCAGTCACCGTGGCGCTGTGTGGTTTGGTCCGTTCGCCGAAAACTAGTTGGTATACCAAGATTATATTCTGACGAATGTAATGTTCATAAGGTGAAAAGTTCGTTAGCTAAAGCGTTGGTAAGCCGAGGTATCACTGAATATGCACATTTAAGTAATACAGTCTTATTATCATAGTCTATTAACCGATAGAATTGTAACCTGGCTAATGAGCTCTTACTGTGAAGGAGTTTACCAAGTTGTAAATTAGTCCAAGGCCAGATCTCCTACATGAAGATGACAGTTTAACAAACTTTTCTGTGTTTCCATTGCGGGCCTTCTAAGCATGAAACTTTGAAATATGATAACTTCTTCTCTGTCTATTCTCTATCATAAACCGAATCGTTGTTTACCTGCGTCTCTGGTCTTGTCACCAGAAGGACAATGTTTTCCGCATTTTCTCCCGACAGCACGGAAACTGCCTTCTCTCTATCCTGCATTGTGTGGCCATTGATCTGAAGGAAGAAGAAGAAGAAGAAGAAGAAGAAGAAGAAAAAAAAGAAGAAGAAAAAGAAGAAGAAGAAGAAGAAGAAGAAGAAGAAAAAAGAAGAAGAAAAGGAGAAGAAGAAAAAGAAGAAAAAGGAAAAGAAGAAGAAGAAGAAGAAAAAGAAGAAGAAGAAAAAGAGAAGAAGACGAAGAAAAAGAAGAAAAATGAGAAGAAAAAGAAGAAAAAGGAGAAGAAGAAAAAGAGAAGAAGGCGAAGAAGAAGGAGAAGAAGTAGAAGAAGAAAAAGGAGAAGAAGAAGAAAAAGGAGAAGAAAAAGGAGAAGAAGAAGAAAAATGAGAAGAAGAAGGAGAAGAAGTAGAAGAAGAAAAAGGAGAAGAAGAAGAAAAAGGAGAAGAAAAGGAGAAGAAGAAGAAAAATGAGAAGAAGAAAAAGGAGAAGTAAAAGAAGAAAAAGGAGAAGAATAAGAAAAATGAGAAGAAGAAAAAGAAGAAAAAGGAGAAGAAGAAGAAAAAGAAGAAAAATGAGGAGAAAAGGAGAAGGGGGAGGAGAAGAAGGCGAAGAAGTAGAAGAAGAAAAAGGAGAAGAAGAAAAAGGAGAAGAAAAAGGAGAAGAAGAAGAAAAAGGAGAAGAAAAAGAAGGAAAAGGAGAAGAAGAAAAGGAAGAAAAAGGAGAAGAAAAAGAAAAAAAAGAAGAAAAAGGAGGAGAAAAAGGAGGAGGAGAAGAAGAAGAAGAAGAAAAAAAAGAAGAAGAAAAAGAAGAAAAAGAAGAAAAAGGAGGAGAAAAATGAGAAGGTGGAGAAGAAGGCGAAGAAGAAGTAGAAGAAGAAAAATGAGAAGAAGAAAAAGGAGAAGAAAAAAGAAGAAAAAAGAGAAGAAAGGAGAAAAAGAAGAAGAAAAAGGACAAGAAAAAAGAGAAGAAGAAGAAGAAAAGAAAAAAAGAGAGAAGAAGAAGAAAGTCTGTAAAATAATGTTTTGACCCTTTGCGAGGCATGTATCTCCACGATCGAGAATCCTTCCCGGTTGTATCTCCTACGGTGGGGTAGAGCAAGCCCCACCGTCCAAAGCTCTTCGGTCTTCACGGGCTACCCAATTAACTCTTTTTTTGACAAGCGGCGTTCATCTTTTCTCTGGAGTAATGGAGCTGCCATACGGAGATAACAGGCCGCTAGCTGTTCTTTCACAGCCAATAGAAACATGACCCAGAGAGAATTTGAGCGCAGCTTGTTTTTGGCTTAGCTCTTTGTTTTTACACCGCGGCCACCAGCTATCTAGCTGGCTACCTACCTAGATATCTCTTAGCTAACTATTACCTACCTGTTAGCTGGCTATCTAGCTAGCTAGCTATCCAATAGCTGTCTAGCTAGCTGGCTAGGTATGTAGCTAGCTATATATTCGCTAGCTTTCTGTCTATTTTATTTACTTCCGGGTTCAGGGAACGCTGGCGCATGTGGCTGCCGCTTCTCACCCGCAGAAAAAAATGATCCTGTGACTGTAAAGTGACCTTGAGAGTTTTGAAAGGCGCTTCGAAATGAAATGGATTATTATTAATTATTATTATTATTATTATTATTATTATTATATGACACATCTGGCTATCTATCTAGCTTGCTGGCTAGCTTTCTATTATTATTATTATTAGGTGCATCTGGATATCTAGCTCGCTATCAAGCTAGCTGGCTGGCTAACTTTCTATCTATTTGAGTTATTCTGGGTCGAGTGAACGCTGGCGCGTGTGGCTGCCGCTGCTCACCCACAGAAAAACTGATCTGTGACTGTCAAGTGTCCTTGAGAGTTTTGAAAGGCGCTTATAAATAAAAGTTATTCTTATTCTTCTTCTTCTTATTATTATTATTAGGCACACTGGCGATCTAGCTAGCTAGCAAGCTAGCTGGCTGGCTAACTTTCTATCTATTTGAGTTATTCCGGGTTGAGTGAACGCTGGCTCATGTTGCTATATATGAGCTATCTAGCTATTTATCTATTTGCTATCTATTAGCTATCTAGCTAGCTTGCTATTAGTTATCTCTTAGCTAGATAGCTAACTTTCTATCTATTTGAGTTATTCTGGGTTGAGTGAACGCTGGCGCGTGTGGCTGCCGCTGCTCACCCACAGAAAAACTTATCCTGTGACTGTAAAGTGACTTTGACAGTTTTGAAAGGCGCTTATAAATGAAATTTATTATTATTAATTATTATTATTATTATTATTATTACAATGTTCATTATTAGTCTTTTTTTGGGAACTTGAATGTCGCAGCTTGACACTGATTCCATTTTACGAGAATCCAAACAAAACGGAGACGACGGAGCGCCACCCGGATCAGTGACGAGACCACAGACTTTTGTTGCTGATTTTTGGGATTTCTGAGATCCAAACACTCTTTGTAAACATCACTAAAACTTGCGGAAGGACTCACTTGTAAAATACGATCGCCGTTCTTGATGCGTCCGTCTCTCGCCGCTAAGCTGTTTGACTCCACCTGCGCAGATCACAACGTGTTTCATTTATGGAAATGTATTTATTGAATATTTAACTCATTCACTGCCATTCCCAAATTTATTCGGGAATTGATAATATGACGTCATTCTTCAATTTGTTCTGTTTTTAGTTTTTTTCTTGCTGGGGTGCCGATTAATCAGTGGTCAGACCTCTGGCAATGTTTTGTGCCTTTTGTTAAGCGCTATATAAATCAATACATTTTGGACAGTCGCCCCCATTTCTAGCTCATATTACTCCAGACGCATATAACTTAGGAATTAACTTCTGATAAAAGAAAATAATCTAAAGTTTCTTAAGCTGCATTGAATGTTTATGTAGTCCTAAAACTCAATATTATGTGGGTCCTGGAATTTGAGTGAAAAATGACAAAAACCCTGGCACTGGAATGGACACAGTTAACAGCGTTGTAAACGAGCCTGTACCTGGCTGACGTAAACGGCCACGTCGTCGTCCTCATCGGTCCTGTAGCACAACGTCAAACCCAGCTTCTCTTGAGCGTTCCGCTTGCGCAATTCCACTTCCTGTTGGGGAAAGCAACATCTTTCTGGTGAATTGAATTGAAGACCCGACGTTTGTTTGTCTCGCGCTTGTCGTCTGCGACATCTGTTCGGCGCATTTCTGCCTCATTGCCACTTAACATTTCGATGAGGTCTAATTGAAAAGAAATGATTGCCGCGCCTCATCTTCGTTGTTTCCTCAGAGGGTAATCACATGCATGTGCCTGATGCATGTAAATTGAGTACTGACTGGAGAACAAGGTGGTGTAACCAGGATTTTATTTATGAATGTATTTATGTATGTATTTGTGCATGTACTGTATGTGTGTATTTATGTATGTGTGTACTTATGTATGTGTGTAATCATGTATGTGTGTAATCATGTATGTGTGTAATCGTGTATGTGTGTAATCGTGTATGTGTGTACTCGTGTATGTGTGTACTCGTGTATGTGTGTACTCGTGTATGTGTGTACTCGTGTATGTGTGTACTCATGTAGGTGTGTACTCATGTAGGTGTGTACTCATGTACGCGTGTACTCATGTACGTATATACTCATGTACGTGTGTAGTCGTGTACGTGTGTACTCGTGTACGTGTGTAATTGTGTACGTGTGTACTTATGTATATGTGTACTCATGCATGTGTGTACTCATATATATGTGTACTCTTGTATGTGTGTAGTTATGTATGTGAGTTTTGAAAGGCGCTTATGAATGAAATGTATTAATATGTATGTACTTATGTATGTATTTGTGTATGTATTTATTTGTGTATTTAATTGTTATTTATTTGTGTATTTACTCATGTCTTTATTTATGTATTGATTCATGTATTTAATCATTTATATATTCATTCACATATTCATTTATTCATGTATTTATTCATGTATTTATTCGTGTATTTATACATTTATTTATCCATGTATTTATCCGTGTATTTATCCGTGTATTTAGTCGGGCATTTATTCATGTATTTATCCATGCATTTTTCCATGTATTTATCCATGTATTTATCCATGTATTTATCCATGTATTTATCCATGTATTTATCCATCTGTTTGTCCATGTATTTACCCATGTATTTATTAATTTATGTATCCATTTATGAATTTATTTAGCACTAATATTTGTTCAAATGCGTCTACTCCTTTTACTTTGATTATTTGATCTCTGTGTGTCTAAGCTCCTCTCTTGGCTTCTCTGTACAGCAGTTATATTAGCCTTTTTATTCATAGGAGAAATGATACACGGGCGTTCATATTATTTTATAATCTGGGCTATGAGACTCAAAGCTAAAACTGACTGAATGATCGATCTACTTTTCTTCCCTTTTCCCAAACAACAGTGTCAAACTGTGAGCATGATGACACCCGTGTTGCCAACTTGGGTGCATTACATGTGATTCGTCAGCGAGAGGCAACTCTGCTCCCTCATTTATCCAGTCAGAAAGGCCTCGGCGTCTCAGTTATTTACACGCGGCTGACGGATATGCTACGGGGCTGCCAAGCCGAGCTTGTTGTGATTGTACGGACGGCAAGTTAGGCCTCAGCTGGCAGGGAAGGGAGCCCTAATGACCTTCCGATGGCGTTCGTCGAACCAGGAAGTGCCCATTAAACCAGCCAGAGCGGACGGCGGCTCATCACTGTCGCAGGCAATCACCCACAGGTCCTCTTCTGGACCGCCGTAATCCATTTGTCAAGCGCATAGATAGCGCTACATGTGTTCTGGTCCGCTCATTAAATAGTAGTTTACATGGTGCGGGCCAGCCCAGCAAGCAATTGGCAATTTGGCGTCGTGTCGGCCGGCTACGGAATGGACTGTCATGGCTGCCAAACGTCATTCTGCATTTGTTCGAACACGTTTCGTGAAGTTGGATGGATAAGCGCAGAGCACCGATGCGGGACTGTCGCCGCTCGGAATTGAAGCGGATTTACATGGGATAGGAGATGCTCGCGAGACAATTTATTTTCGTCAATGGATCCTACAGCTTTGCGTTTGCTTTCAACATTTAGCTTGTAACAGACGTGTACATTTCACCATGATGTCTTTGATCCATTGGTGTAAATGATGCTTTGATCCTCTCCTCTTTCATCTAGGACTGCTTCATACAACAAAGAGAAAGTGCTTAAGATGGAATAACTGCGTCTTGGGGTTTTTTTTGTTATTGTTGTTATGACTTCAAGATGGCACCACCTTAACAGTATCTCCTGTATTTTGTTTTTCTACTTCTTCCTTTCCTTTAATCTTCCTTTCATAACGTTCCACTGCGAGACTACACAACTGATTGATCATTGATCGGGCTTCTGGAGGGCATGTGATCGTTTGAAAAATAAGAAAGACAAAAAAATGCCATCGTACCTCGTATACATACTCTTCAGTGCGCTCAACTTCAACCGGCACATTGGACAAGTATTCGGGACACTCGTAGAATTCGTGTTCCATAGCGTGGATCGAATGGCAGCTGGAAAGAAAAGAGAAGTGACGTCAAATTAAAGCAAAGTAAATGGACGTTAATTTGCAAAGAGTTCAAACCTGTCAGACAAGAAGAAGGGACAGACGTCAGGCACCGGCGGCGTCGCCGGTCGCAGTTTCGCCAGCGCCATGATATGCTCGAAGGTGATGTCAGTTTGCGTGCACACGTCGGCCACGCAGGCCTCCTGTGGCGCGAGACCGTGATCCCGCGCGACGGGCCGGATGACCTGGACGACGACCGGGTTTGGTCCTGTGAGCTCTGCTGCCGTCTCATCCTGCTGCGCCTTGGAAAAGTTACGCCTGTTTACCTGCAATGGCGACATTTTGCTGTCAAGAGGACTTGTGAAGCTACATTGAGGCCAAGCTAGGCTATATATATATATATATATATATATATATATATATATATATATACACACACACACACACACACACACACACACACACACACACACACACACATATATATATATATATATATATATACATATATATATATATATACATATATACACACACATATATATACATATACATATATAGACACACATATATACATATACATATATACACACACATATATCTACATATATACACACACACATATATATACATACACACACACACACACACACACACACACACACACACACACACACACACACACACACACACACACACACACACACACACACACACACACATATATATATATATATATATGCTGTCTATTAGCCATCGAGCTGGCTATCTATTAGCTATCGAGCTGACTATCTATTAGCTACCAAGCTAGCTATCCATTATCTAGCTGGCTACCTAGCTAACTATCTGTTTGCTGTCTATTAGCCATCGAGCTGGCTACCTAGCTAGCTATCTATTCGCTATCTATCTATCTATCTATCTATCTATCTATCTATCTATCTATCTATCTATCTATCTATCTATCGGCTAGCTATTAGCAAGCCAGTTAGCTTTCTATATATGAGTTATTCCGGGTTGAATGAACGCTGGCGCGTGTGGCTGCCGCTGCTCAACCACTGAACAAAAAAATCCCATGACTGTAAAGTGACCTTCAGAGTTTTGAAAGGCGCTTATAAATGAAATGTATTATTATTATTATTATTATTATTATTATTATTATTAATGTAAATGTAGGCAGCATAATAACTCCATCAACTGACACATCATTTTAGCCAATTATTGCATTTCTTACTGACAAGTGTGCACCCAAGGTCCTTTTCAATTCATCTAAATCATAATTTGGATTTCTTTTAAAACAGTTTGGCTGTATCGAATTCAAAAGAGGAAGTAAATACAAAGTGACTTTTTTTAATTGACCAGTGTTGCATTCTGTGCAAGGTGACACGGCAAAGCGCCATTTTGGACCACGGGCTATTCATCTAATAGTTTGTGATCTTCTAATTAAACAGCCACCAGCGCTTCCAACAAGGTGGCGTTCCTTGAAATTGAGGTGAAAAGTCGACCCCGGGGCCCTCCAATATGCTCAAGATTCAGTCCGCCCCTTGAAAATGTGTCACTTGTCTTTTATCTTTTTTTTTTTTTAATTCAAAATGGGAGGACTGCAGATAAGAGCTGATGGTGTTTTATTTGAGTTTGCCATGTTGAGATAAGAGCGTGATAGGGAATATTGTCATTGTGAGGGGCGGACAAAAAAAAAAAAAAAAAAAGCCATTCTTCCACAAAAAAAAACACACACTCTCCCGACAGGCTTAACAAAGGCTGAAAAATAAATAAATACAAATTCTGGCGATTCAATCGCTTTTCTTTCACGTTGGATTTTCGCAGACTTTGATCCTATACAACATGGGTGTCAAAGTCATTTTTTGCCGCGGGCCACATTGTAGTTATGGTTTCCTCTCGAGGGCCGTTATGAATTAGAATGTTTAAATCCCTTCAAATATTACATATAGAGCACACAGCAAATTAATGAATAACTCGTTTTCAAATCTGAAGTCAAGAATAATGACTTTTATTGTGGTTGACATCCAAAAATATTACATTTTGGCTCAGATTTTAGCAACCATCATGGAATTTAACAAGTTTGATTTGCTTTCGCGGGTCGAAAAAAATGATGTGGCGGGCCGGATTTGGCCCGCGGGCCTTGACTTTGACACCTTTGCTATACAAGTTTATAGATTAGACAAGTATATATTGTTCGGGTGTTTATTGTTTTTTTATTGTCCTCGGGTGCTTTGAAAGGCGCTTGTAAATTAAATGTATTATTACTATTATTACCATTACTACCGTTACTGCCGTTACTGCCGTTACTACCGTTACTGCCGTTACTACCGTTACTGTTATTACCGTTACTGCCGTTATTACCGTTACTGCCGTTATTACCGTTACTACCGTTACTACCGTTACAACCGTGAGTACCGTTACAACCGTGAGTACCGTTACTACCGTGAGTACCGTTACTACCGTTAGTACCATGACTACTACCACTATTACTATTATTATTATTATTATTGGTAAGTGCGATTGTTATTCTATTCTAAGGACGGTATAAGGGGGATTGGTGGGTGGGGTTGGTCTGATAAGAAAAGGAAGCGCAGGTGGCGTGCGTGCACCCACAATCTGGTTTGAGGCCACGGCGGCCGTCATAAATGTCTCATTTCAATAATAAAAGTAGAAGAAGAAAGACTTTGAGCGACTGACTGCAGTGAATGGCATTAACCCTTTGCCGTGGATGCTGGATGACGTTTTTGGGCAGGAAACGCACCTTGTTTGAACCCTACTCGGCCTTGTTTGACCCTTGGGGTCAGTGCAGAAATATATTTGGAGCCCATATGAAGTGAAATTAGGAGTATCGTTGATTATTAACTCATTCACTGCCAGAGGAGGTGCAAAAATGTGTCCGCTCCAGTGCCAGGGTTTTTGTCATTTTGACTAAAATTGAATATTGAGTTTTAGGACGACATAAACATTCAATGCAGCGTAAGAAACCTTAGCCTCTCTTCTTTCATCAGGAAAAAAAAACAGTTAATTCCTAAGTGATAAGGTTCTGGAGTTATTTGATCTTGAAATGGGGCGGCTGTAGAAAATACAATACAATACATACATATTGATTTATATAAGCTTTAACATGGACTAAAATGCAAATGCTGCCCCCTCGTGGAAGGGAAAAACATTGCCAGAGGTCTGACCAGCACTTTATCAGCACACCCGACAAAACAAAAATAAAAAATTAAAGAATTTGCGATTGGCGTTCAACGCCGCACATTCCAATTCCCAAATAAATTCGGGAATGGCAGCGAATGAGCTAATAATATTTTTTTTTTTTGCTAACACGCTTCACGTGGTTACCAATGTAAATCCTTTGTCCAGTTCCTCCGGTCAGAACTTTTTTTTTTCCGGCAACGCACCATTAATCAATGCCACAAGACATTTCATGAGAGACAATTAGCCAAGCATGCAAATAAAAAAGGGGGGTCGTGTGGGAGGGGGAGGCAGGTGGTAAAGATGGCCAATCGCTGACGTCAAATTAGCACTTGACTGGAGAACCGAGCTATCAAGTATGCAAAATAAATAAATAACTAAATAAATTCAGCTCAAGCAGCAACGAGTGTCCTTCAGCTTTTTTTTTCTTTCTGTTTTTCCCGCAGACGGGCTAACAAGAAAAACCAGCCAATTAGTTCTGCATCAAAATGGCGCGTCGACATGAAACATGGATTAAGGCGTGCGGCGTAAGCTAAGCCTTCCTTCCCCTCTTCTGAGGATGAATTCTAAATCAAACATTCTTTTGGTTGGCAGCCCATTAAAAACGACACCGGACAATAAGAGAGAGAGAGAGAGAGAGAGAGAGAGAGACTCTCCCTGCCTCCTCACTGCACTAAGATACAAACGGGCTGCCTGGGGAGGGGGTCAAAGGTCAGATCGTCCATATGGCCGAGCCATTGAATTAACCCCAAACGGTTACCATTGGTAAAGGGAGGAAAAATGGTTGCCCATTTGTGGTAATGGAGCATGTTATTAAGTCGGCGTCTGGATTTGCTTTGAAAGTTTAAATGAGATTCAATTTTTTTGCCATTTGCAACCAAAATAAGACCCCACCCCACCCCCGCTGACGCCAAAAGGCACTTTGATTGTCTCCTAATTTGTTTATTTCAGATTTGAGCTGAAGGCAAAAAAAAAATGTGTTTGCATAAAACACTTGGGAAAATTACTCATTTTCCTAGAGAGGCTGCCACCCCCACCAAAAGAAAAAAAAACATTCATGAAACGGCTATTTGCATAAAATTAAATGGAGATTTTTTTTCCTCCTTTGCAAAAAGCCTCGAATTGAACTACATATTTTTCTACAAACTTTTTCAATTCAATTTCAAAGACATTGGCACAGCCATACCCACTACACACTGCAAGAACAAAGACAAGGGTCATGGAAAATCCTACTTGACCCTCCGCACCCTGCCCACCACCTTTTCCAGCAACTCCGATCCATGCGCACCAAATCCAGCAGACATTTAAACAATTTCTTCCTCCGTCGCCATTCACCCTTGAAAAAGTAACCCAAATCTAACTGTATAGTGCCCCTTTGCAATTTTGCACACACCCCGTGGAACAGCATCCCATAATAATCATCGTCGCTCCAGCTCTGTACTATTTGTGTCTGTATCTATTAGCTATCTATCTATCTATCTATCTATCTAGATAGCGATCTATCTATCTATCTATCTATCTATCCAGCTAGCTATCTAGCTAGCTAGCTATTAGCTATCTACCTATCGCGTTAGCTATCTATCGAGATAGCTATCTATTAGCTATCGAGATAGCTATCTATTAGCTATCTATCTAGCTAGCTATCTCTTAGCTATCTATCTAGCTAGCTATCTCTTAGCTATCTATTAGCTATCTAGCGAGCTATCTATTAACTAGCTATCTATCTGAAGCTGCTTTGGTATGGTTATAAATTCCAATTTAATTCATAAAAAAAAAACAGATTTTTCTCATCCGGGGATAATTGGTGAAAATGTGACCTGACTGACAAACGTGGCTGGATAGCTATTAGTTAGCTAGCTCGATTTCTGACTATCTAGCTAGCTATTTAGCTAGTTATCTGTTATCTCGCTATTAGCTTTCTATCTTAATATTTGAGTTATTCAGTGTTGAGTGAAACACTGGCGCGTGTGGCCGCCGCTGCTCACGCCACGGAAAAACTTATCTTGTGACTGTAAAGTAACCTTGAGAGTTTTGAAAGGCGCTTATAAATGAAATGTATTATTACTATTACTATTATTATTACTATTACAAGTCCTACTACTACTACTGTTACTACTACTACTACTACTATTACTACTATTACTATTAGCATTACCATTACTATTACAACTACTACTGTTACTACTAATCCTGTTACTACTACTACTACTATTACAACAACTACTACTACTACTACTATTACAACTACTAGTACTACTATTACTATTAGCATTACCATTACCATTACAACTACTACTGTTACTACTACTCCTGTTACTACTACTACTATTAAAACAACTACTACTACTACTACTATTACAACTACTACTACTATTACAACTACTACTACTAGTACTACTATTACTATTAGCATTACCATTACCATTACTATTACAACTACTACTGTTACTACTACTGTTACTACTACTACTATTACAACAACTACTACTACTACTACTACTACTATTACAACTACTACTACTAGTACTACTATTACTATTAGCATTACCATTACCATTACTATTACAACTACTACTGTTACTACTACTCCTGTTACTACTACTATTACAACAACTACTACTACTACTACTACAACTACTACTACTAGTACTACTATTACTATTAGCATTACCATTACTATTACAACTACTACTGTTACTACTACTGTTACTACTACTCCTGTTACTACTACTACTATTACAACAACTACTACTACTACTACTATTACAACTACTACTACTACTATTACAACTACTACTACTAGTACTACTATTACTATTAGCATTACCATTACCATTACTATTACAACTACTACTGTTACTACTACTGTTACTACTACTCCTGTTACTACTACTACTACTATTACAACAACAACTACTACTACTACTATTATAACTACTACTACTACTACTACTATTACAACTACTACTACTAGTACTACTATTACTATTAGCATTATCATTAACATTACTATTACAACTACTACTATTACTACTACTCCTGTTACTACTACTACTACTACTATTACAACAACTACTACTACTACTACTATTACAACAACAACTACTACTACTACTATTACAACTACTACTACTACTACTACTATTACAACTACTACTACTAGTACTACTATTACTATTAGCATTACCATTACTATTATTATTACTATTACAACTACAACTGTTACAACTACTACTATTACTACTACTACTGTTTCTATTACTACTATTACAACAAGTACTACTATTACAACTATTACTATTACTACTATTACCATTACTTTTTCATTTTCATTACTATTATATGAAGTTTTGAATTGGGACTATTCCCACGGTCTCAACGAAAACAGCCAAATGTGAAAAAAAAAACGAGTCTGTTTTGTTGGCCAAATGGAGGCAAGTTCAAGACAAGGTGGTTTTGAGTGACAAATTGCATTTCCTCAAAACATCAGCAGACATTTGCGCATCTCCACACCAAATGAGACTCGTCTTATTCTCGGGCCTGAGGGCGCGCAAGCGCGTGCAAGGTTCAGCGCCATGTAATCAACCCCGACGACGCAGATGGTTTTGTGCAATTCTATCCGTAACCGGACTCGACGGCCGTCTCCGACTGCGTCTAATTGACTTGCAAAACTGCGTTTAGTTTTGTGGGGAATTCAAACCCGGCGGGCTGTTGGAACTTCATCTGCCGTCCCCCCCACCCCTCCCCCACCACCACCACCACCGGACCACCTGCGAAAGTCCAAATTGGATTTGATGCGTTCGGGGGTCTAAAGTATTCCACTTTTGATATTGTCGTAATGAATTTGGGATTCTATTGGTTTGAAAGTACTTTAATTTAAAAACAAATGCATATTGTACGTATATTGACTGCCAATAAAATGGCGTGTGTGGCTGCCGCTGCTCACCCGTAGAAAAAAATAACCTGTGACTGTAAAGTGTCCTTGAGAGATTTGATAGGCGCTTATAAATGAAATGTATTATTATTATTAATATTAGCATTAACATTTTATACACATCTCACAATGTAATCTATTTTGCATAACACATTTTTCAATTACATATTTCAGTTTTTTTTTATGGAGATTTTCCTTTTCCTAAATTTTCAGTTTGTTAATTTATGTAATTATTTATGTGATTGATTGATTGATTGATTTATGTACAATTATTTATTTATGGAATTATTTGATAGATCTTTTTTTAAACAAAAAAGCTTTTTAGTCGTATGATTCAAATAGGAATCTTCCTAGCTTCAGATTATTTTAACTCATTCACTGACAGATGTGCAAAAATGTGTCAACTCCAGTGCCAGGGTTTTTGTCATTTGTCACTCAGATTCCAGGACCCACTGAATATTGAGTTTTAGGATGACATAAACATTCAAGACAGCGTTAGAAACTTCTTCTTTCCTCAGAAAAAAAAGTGTTAATTCCTAAGTTTTATGGGTCTGGAGTTATCTGAGCTTGAAATGGGGCCAGATGTACAAAATACAATACATACATATATCTATATCGGATATATTCATATAGCACTTTAAAACATGCTGAAGCTGTAACAGAGCGCTAACATGGACAAAATGCAAACGATGCCCCCTCGTGGAAGGGAAAAATATTCCCAGAGCTCTGACCGGTGCTTTATCTGCATCCAAGCATGAAAAATACATTCTGGAATGGCGCTCTATGTCCTATTTTCAATTCCCGAATAAATTCGTGAATGTCAGTGAATGAGTTTTAAAAACCCATCTGGAAATTTTAAAAAAAGTGTTAATTCCTAAATTATATGCGGTTGGAGTTATCTGAGCTTGAAATAAGCGTGGCTGTCCACAATACAATGCAATACATGCCTATTGGTTTATATAGCGCTTTAACAACAGCTGAAGGTAAAACAAAGTGGGAAAAAAAGGGGAAATGCTGCCCCCTTGCGGAAAAGAAAAAAAAAAAAATTGCCAGAGGCCATGGCTTTATCGGCACCCAAGCATGAAAAAACAAAAGCCGAAAAATTTTGGGAATGGCGCTCTACGTCATATTTTCTATTCCCGAATAAATGCGTGAATGGCAGTGAATGAGTTAAAAATCTATTATGACTTTTTCGAGCGATTGTTTTGATTTAGTTGTTTTTTTTATGCTACATTAAGAGGCTGGTCTCTTATTGGCTGCTCACCTTCAGAGTCTGAGGGTGATTATTATGATTATTTTATCGTAATGAAGGCCTAAATTGGGTACATCTCTCAAATCTCGCCTGCTTCCCGATCGATCGTCGAATACACGAGCGTAATCCCTCTCCAAGTTCCAGATGGTTGACTTCTAAGAAGCTTCAAAGCCGACACAACAAAGCAACAAAGCCTGCGGATTGTGAGCAGAAGGTGTGTTATTGGGTTATTGAGGCTAGCTTCCTGTCATATAAGTGTCACCGGCAAGCAGCTCGCGCGACTAAATCTAATTAAATTCATCGCTTTTATTCTTGGGGCTTTTCGTATGCTACTCTAGCTCCAAGGTTGAAAAATATAGATGTAAAAAAAAAGGGGGCGGAGTTAGGTCAAAGTGTATTAATAGATACAATAGAGTGAAAACTGGACAGAAGCAGTGGAGGCAGAATAAAGTTAAAACGGTGACCAGCGAGCGATAAAGATGGAAAAAAAAATGCTTCTTGGGAAGACTGGAAGCTTGTTTCCCCCTTTCTTTATCACCCACCGCCTCCACTATCCTATCATCTCGCCCAGGCTAATTGGCCGAAGCTGATAAGCCCCCCCCCCCACACATTAATAAAAACAGAGGTGACATTTATACACAGTCGGTAAAAACAAAGCAGAGAATGCGCAATAAACAGCGACCTTTAATTGTGTGTGAGCAAATATGAGTCTGTCTGCCACTTAAAGGACAACCGACGCCACCGGACAAATTGTGTCCATAATTTGTAAAATCACTTGAAATGACTTCTACTGAGCGTATTTTACAAAGATTCCACGGCATATAGCTATGTTTTACGTTTTAAGACTGAATATTCAGGAAGTCTTGTTTTCGAGTTGATGACGATCCCCCACGTGACGTCACTAAAGGAACGCCCCTGACCGAGAATGCATTTTGGGTACTTTGTTTGGTCTGAAAACTTTGTTGTTTTTTTTGAAAGATGGCTTGGGTAACATTTTCTGCATTTTCCGGGACGCTACATTGGAGTCCAGATGCCTCACAATGACACGGAAGGACTTCTTTAATCGATTGCAAACATTTATGCTTTCCTCTTCAGAACTATTTGAATCATATTCATAACTGGATGAGTAACAAGAAAGCATCTTCTCCGAATCTGAAGCCGTTGTTTTGATTCTCGAGCAAGGCAAGACGTCCTTGCGTGACGTCACGAACAAGGGGGTGTTTTGCATTTGACTAAAAATATCAGCGTGCGTGTTTTGGGTATTTTAGATGCTATAAAACGTTTTTCTGATGTCAGTTAGGAAACAAAAAAAAAATGTGTCGGTTGTCCTTTAAATGAGTATTTGTCTGGAGGGCAGCTGGGGGGGTCAAATGTGCGTCGACCCACATTCAGGCTTTCATTCTGGTCTTATCAGAGCAGACACAGTCATCATTGGGTTGGGTTTTTTGACCCTGAGCAAACAAGTGGATGACATCGAGAAAGAAAAAAAACAACAATATCGTACCGCAATCTATTTTTCTTTTCTAACATAAAATGCCAAAGTGTTTGCATAGGACAGGATTTGTCAAGTCCAATATCGCTCACACGTCTAAAAGGTCCAATTTGCTGACCGGCAAAGGCTGCCAGGTTGATAGAGAATAGAGAGAATAGACGTTTATCATATTTATTTATTTATATGTTTTTGATGTTTATTTTATTTATGTTTTTGTTTGTTATTGTTTATCATATTTGCTAAACTAAAAAGCTAAGATGGACAGCCCCTCCCACCCCCTGACAGCACTGGGTAGCTCCTTCAGCCAAAGACTGTTACACACACGATGCAAGAAGGAGAGGTACCGCCGCTCGTTCCTACCGACAGGAAGAGGTCATTAGCCAGGTTACAAATCTATCAATTCATGGAAAGAACAACCAATTAAAATGTCGACGTTCTGTTGTTCTATAGTTGTTGGTGCTTGGGACGTCGTCACATTAAACACACACATTAAAACAAGAGTATAAAATAGGTTCAGATGGAGTATATAGTTAACAATAATATAATTATATAAACATAAGCTCTCTATTTGCTATCTAGCTGGCTAGCTATCCAGCTAGCTAGCTCTCTAATTGCTATCTAGCTGGCGAGTTATCTATTTAGCTAGCTAGCTCTCTATTTACTATCTAGCCGGCTAGTTATCTATCCCGCTAGCTATTAGATAACGATTAGCTAGTGAGCTAGCTTTCTATCTATTTGAGTTACTTCCAGGTTGAGTGAACGCTGGCGCGTGTGGTTGCCATTGTAGTAGTAGTAGTAGTAGTAGTAGTAGTAGTATTAGTAGCAGTAGTATTAATAGTAGTAGTAGTAGTAGTAGTAGTAGTAGTAGTAGTAGTAGTAGTAGTAGTAGAAGTAGAAGTAGTATTAGTAGTACTAGTAGTAGTAGTAGGAGTATTAGTAATAGTAGTAGTATTAGTAGTAGTAGTAATGGTAGTAGTATTAGTATTAGTAGTAGTAGTATTAGTAGTAGTAGTATTAGTAGTAGTAATAGTAGTAGTATGAGTAGTATTAGTAGAAGTAGTAGTAGTAGTAGTAATAGTATGAGTAGTTGTGGTATTAGTAGTAGTATGAGTATGAGTAGTATGAGTAATATACTTATTATTATTATTATTATTATTATCTCTGACACAGATCCACTTCGCTATGCCAAGGTCGCCTTAATCAAGACACAAAGGTTCTTTTTTTTCTTGATGATGTCACAGTCCAGGTCCGAGAAGGCCATATGGAGCGGCCGGCTGTGTGTGGACTGCGACTGGTCTGCGTGGAAAACCCCCTCCTCCACCCCCACCCGCCGCCCCATCGCGATGCTGTCTAACAGGCTGGACATATGGCTTAGCATCTGTCCCCCCCGGCGGACACAACCGGGACGCGCACTAAGCACCGTCGATGACACGAAATACATGTTTTGATGCCATGGACCTGATTGGTTCTTACGGGGAGGTTTTGCATTATGGGCAAGGGATGTAGTTCATCAGCAAAGCCAGTAGGTGGCACTGTGATGGGGGGGAAGGAATCATCAAGCTAGGCAGTACTATTTGTCAATACAAATTTTGTCCATTGACGTCCCAATTTAGAAGATTTTTTTTTTACTACAATCGTGCATATGTCATCTTCTGATTCCAAGCAGGCGGTATCCGTGGAAAACACACACACACACACACACACACACACAGTCCTGTTTCAATGGTTTTGAGAGGTCCGGATAACTCCAGATAAGGAGTGAGGACCACCGTCGCTGATAACTAGTGTGACATTTGAAGACTAAATGTCACCCCATTTCCCACTTCAACTTCTTTAAAAACAAAGCGATAAAAAATGGACTTGAAACTGAAATAACAGCAGGAGTGAGGTTTCTGAATGGCTACATTCAAAGTCCTCACCCCTATAGTGAATTTGGTTAAAATATCATTTTACTTTTTGTGGTATGAACTTTTTCCTCTCAATTACACACACACATAAACACACACAGTGAGTAAAAAGTGTGTGTATCCAAGTGAAATGAAAATATACACACACAAAAAAAAAATTGGGTGAATTTGTGAGGACCTCTCTGAAACTTTAACAGATGCATATATAGACCCACTAGAATGAAAAACTTGTGAGGACCGGCCAAAAGGTCCTCACTTGTCAAAAATGTCCTCACTAGATATGGTATAAAATGTTAGTGGTCCTCACCAGACTGGTCATACAAACACGCACACACACACACACACACAAAAGCTCAGTGGGAGAAGAACAGAAAGCGAGTCGGGCTGGAGGAGAAGAAGAAGACTCGATAAATGTGCAAGGATGAAAGTGGGGAAAAAAGCGACGAGGGGATTGAAAAAAAAGTCATACTTTTGTTGACATACTTTTGTTGCTCCGCTCTTGTTACGTTTTTGTCTTCGATGGACCGATACTGTACTTGCCAACAAAGCATGTTTACTACGCTCAGTAACAAGACCATATGGGCAGGATTGTTTGTTGTTTGGGTCGGGGGGGGGGGGGGTGTAGAAATGAATTCACACTTTTCAAGCACTTCCTTTTCTAATCAACACATCCCAACGTTGTGAAAGTTTTTGTTCCAACGTGTTTGAAGGTTCGCCGCCATGAAAATAAGAAAAGTCGCTTTCGGAGGATAATATGAAAACAATAATATCAAAACTAAATGTAATGAAGTGGTTGGGGGACAGTTGTTGAAATGATAGCTTGGGGGAGTTCATATACACTCATTTTTTATAGCTTTAGAAAATTGCTAATTTTAACATTTTTTTAAATAGAAATGTCTTTAAAAATAGCTAATTTTAACAATTTTTTAAATATAAATATCTTTCGAATTTGGTGATTTTAACCATTTTTAAAGTTAACATTTTAACCATTTTTTAAAACTATAAATATCTTAAAATTACTAATTTTAACCATTTTTTAATATAAATATCTTTCGAAATTCCTAATTTTAACATTTTTTTAAATATAAATATATTTCGAAATGGCTAATTTTAACTTTTTTAAAATATAAATATCTTTCAAAATAGCTAATTTTAACCATATTTTTTTAATATAAATATCTTTCTAAATTGCTAATTTTAACAATTATTTTATTATAAATATCTTTCTAAATTTCTAATTTCAAACATTTTTTATACATAAATATCTTTCTAAATTGCTAATTTTAACCATATATTTCAATATAACTACCTTTCTAAATTGCTAATTTTAACAGTTTAATATAAATTTTAACCATTTTTTGAATAAAAAATATATATTTCAAAATTGCTAATTTTCACCATTTTTTGAATCGAAATAACTATCGAAATTGCAAATTTTAACCATTTTTAGAATATAAATATCTGTCAAAAATTGCTAATTGGAACAATTTTTTTCAAAGAATATCTTTCAAAATTGCTCATTTTAACCATTTTTTTAAATTTAAATATCTTTCAAAATTGCTAATTTTAACGATTTTTTAATTTAAATATCTTTCAAAATTGCTAATTTTAACCATTTTTGAATATAATTATCTTTCAAAAATTGCTAATTGGAACAATTTTTTTCATACAAATATCTTTCAAAATTGCTAATTTTAACCACATTTTTTAATATAAATATCTTTCGAAAATGCTAATGTTAACCATATTTTTTTATATAAATATCTTTCGAATTAACTTTCGAAATTGCTAATTTTAACCATTTTTTTAATTTAAATATCTTTCAAAATTGTTAATTTTAACAATTTTTTGAATTTAAATATCTTTCAAAATTGCTAATTTTAACCATTTTTGGAATATAAATACAGTCAAGTCTCGTTATATCGATATTCTCGGGAGTCCGAAAAAATATCGATATAACCGGGACTATCGATATATCCGACCCTGCGCGCATGTAATTTTCTCCTTGCGTTCATAGAAATAGTATCGATATAACCGGGACTATCGATATATCCGATATCGATATAACGAGACTTTACTGTATTTTTCAAAAATTGCTAATTTTAACCATTTTTTTAATATAAATATTCTTCAAAATTGCTAATTTTAACCATATTTTTTTAATATATCTTATATCTTTCGAAATTGCTAATTTTAACCATTTTTTAATATAAATATTTTTCAAAATCGTTCATTTTAACCATTTTTTTAATATAAATATCATTCGAAATTGCTCATTTCAAACCATTTTGTGAATAGAAATATCTTTCGAAATTGCTAATTGTAACCATTTTTCGAATATATGCAGTACACATACATTGCTAATTTTGAAAGGGGGGGGAAATTCTCTTGTGTAAGAGGTCCATCACTTCCACCACTTACCTGCGCAATCTCATACAGCAGCTTGTAGTGCTCCTCCCGCTTCTGCAAGGTGCACAAATTGCAGCCCATCGCGGTTGCCAGGGGAGACCGTCCGTCGGACTGAAATGCCGCCGCGGGACTGAAACTCGCTCCTGCTTCTCCGCTCTCGCTTCTCGCATCCCTCAGAGGATCGCTCCCCCCCGCCCGGTCACTGCGCACACACACATATGGATGAGTATCACATTGACCGTCTTTGCGTGGTGTACGTGTCGTCAAGATGAGCGAGAAAGCACCTGTCGTTTTCTCCTTTTGCTTCTCCTCCTCGGGCGCCTCTTCCAGTGTGTGAGCTCACACACGAATGCACGCAGACTTTTGGATCAGGCGGACACACCTCCTCCCGTGGCAGGCTGCCTTGCCAGCATGCTACGGATGAGCTGGCTCCTCATTGGCTGGGAGAGAAAAAAAGAGGCGGAGCGCAGGATGAGGGCATCTCGGCGCGCAGGTGTGTTTTCAAAAACACCATTTTTATTTTTTTTTACTTCGACTAACAAGTGTCTTGCTGTCCAATCGAGCTCGCGGGATTAGCTCGCGGTTCAACTGTCCCCCCTCGATGGTTGGGGTGGAAGAAAGCCATATTCATGTTATTTGTTTTCAGGGATCTGGGTTGAATATAAATGACTGGCAGGTGATTACAAGCTTATTTGTAGGTCATTTAATTTGAATTTGCTCAGTAGAAATCACTGAAAAATGTACCGGGCTGATGGTATATTTTAGCAAGTGTTAAAAAGCGACAAAATCCATCACAAAATATATGCTGGAATGTCAAAAGATGACGTAATAGTCCATCTGTTAGCTCACTAGCCAGTTAGCCTCTTAGTCTAAAATGTGGACCGATAGACGATAAAACAAACTGAGGTCGCCAAAGTCGATCAAGCTAGCTGGCTACGCTATCCAAAACTTAATGACAGTTCTTCTTATTAGTTTTATGACAATATTTACTACTCGTAAGCTGTGACCACTAAGTTAGCACTACTAAGCTAGCATCGCGATTTATTTTATCCACAAATGTTTACTGAATATGTCCAACTTACATTTCTTATGGCAACTTTTGCTTCTTCTAAACTAGCCTCAGGAAGCATTACAAAGATAGCCTGAGCTAGCGTGACCAAACAAGCCATAGATAGCACTGCTAAGCTAGCATCCCAACTTTTGACACAAATATTGACTGAAAATGACTTCAACTAATACTGTACTTTCTATGGCAACCTTTGCTTCTTCTAAGATAGCCTCTGTGAGCATTACAAAGATAGCCTAGCTACCTTGACTAAACTAGCCTAACTTAGCACTACTAAGCTAGCATCCCATTTTTTAACAAATATTTACTGAATAAGACTATTAGTAACACTTCTTATGGCCATTTTTGCTTCTTCTAAGTTAGCCTCTGTAATCATTATAAAGATAGACTAGCTAGTGAGACTAAACTAGCATTACTAAGTTAGCATTTCATTTTTTTCAAAATATTTACTGAATATGACTTTTAGTCACACTTCTTATGGCAATGTTTGCTTCTTTTAAGCTAGCCTTTGTAAGCATTACAAAAAAAGGTTAGTTTACTTACTGCTTAACTCGTTTAGTGGTGCTAGTTTAGGCTACAACTAAGCTAGCATCCAGATTTAATTTAGACAAATATTTACTGAATATGACTTTTCACTTTTACAAGTATATCTTAGAAGAAGCAAACATTACCATAAGAAGTGTTCCAAAGTCATTCAGTAAAAATGTGTCTAAAAAAAATTGCAATGCTAGCTTAGTAGTGCTAACTTACTACGTGCTAGATTACGCTAAATTAGCACAACTAAACTAGCATCCCGATTTAATTGACACAAATATTTACTGAATATGACTTTTCACTTTTACAATTTTTACTTCTTCTGAGCTAACATTGGTAAGCATTTCAAAGATAGCCTAGCTACCGTGACTAAACTAGCATCCCATTTTTTAACAAATATTTACTGAATAAGACTTTTAGTAACACTTCTTATGGCCATTTTTGCTTCTTCTAAGTTAGCCTCTGTAAGCATTACAAAGATAGACTAGCTAGCGAGACTAAATTAGCACTACTAAGTTAGCATTTCAATGTTTTTCCAAATATTTACTGAATATGACTTTTAGTCACATTTCTTATGGCAATGTTTGCTTCTTTTAAGCTAGCCTTTGTAAGAATTACAAAAAAAAGGTTAGTTTACTTACTGCTTAACTCGTTTAGCGGTGCTAGTTTAGGCTACAACTAAGCTAGCATCGCGATTTAATTTACTTTTCACTTTTACAAGTATATCTTAGAAGAAGCAAACATTACCATAAGAAGTGTTCCGAAGTCATTCAGTAAAAATGTGTCTAAAAAAAATTGCAATGCTATCTTAGTAGTGCTAATTTACTACGTGCTAGATTACGCTAAATTAGCACAACTAAACTAGCATCCCGATTTAATTTACACAAATATTTACTGAATATTACTTTTCACTTTTACAATTTTTACTTCTTCTGAGCTAACATTGGTAAGCATTTCAAAGATAGCCTAGCTACCGTGACTAAACTAGCATCCCATTTTTTAACAAATATTTACTGAATAAGACTTTTAGTAACACTTCTTAAGGCCATTTTTGCTTCTTCTAAGTTAGCCTCTGTAAGCATTACAAAGATAGACTAGCTAGTGAGACTAAAGTAGCACTACTAAGTTAGCATTTCAATGTTTTTTCCAAATATTTACTGAATATGACTTTTAGTCACATTTCTTATGGCAATGTTTGCTTCTTTTAAGCTAGCCTTTGCAAGCATTACAAAAAAAGATTAGTTTACTTACTGCTTAACTCGTTTAGTGGTGCTAGTTTAGGCTACAACTAAGCTAGCATCCCGATTTAATTTACACAAATATTTACTGAATATGACTTTTCACTTTTACAAGTATATCTTAGAAGAAGCAAACATTACCATAAGAAGTGTTCCGAAGTCATTCAGTAAAAATGTGTCTAAAAAAAATTGCAATGCTAGCTTAGTAGTGCTAATTTACTACGTGCTAGATTACGCTAAATTAGCACAACTAAGCTAGCATCCCGATTTAATTGACACAAATATTTACTGAATATGACTTTTCACTTTTACAATTTTTACTTCTTCTGAGCTAACATTGGTAAGCATTTCAAAGATAGCCTAGCTACCGTGACTGAACTAGCATCCCATTTTTTAACAAATATTTACTGAATAAGACTTTTAGTAACACTTCTTAAGGCCATTTTTGCTTCTTCTAAGTTAGCCTCTGTAAGCATTATAAAGATAGCCTAGCTAGCGCGACTAAACTAGCACTACTAAGTTAGCATTTCAATTTTTTTCCAAATATTTACTGAATATGACTTTTAGTCACATTTCTTATGGCAATGTTTGCTTCTTTTAAGCTAGCCTTTGTAAGCATTACAAAAAAAAGGTTAGTTTACTTACTGCTTAACTCGTTTAGCGGCGCTAGTTTAGGCTACAACTAAGCTAGCATCCCAATTTAATTTACACAAATATTTACTGAATATGACTTTTAGTCACATTTCTTATGGCAATGTTTGCTTCTTTTAAGCTAGCCTGTGTAAGCATTACAAAAAAGGTTAGTTTACTTACTGCTTAACTCGTTTAGTGGTGCTAGTTTAGGCTACAACTAAGCTAGCATCCCGATTTAATTTACTTTTCACTTTTACAAGTATATCTTAGAAGAAGCAAACATTACCATAAGAAGTGTTCCGAAGTATTCAGTAAAAATGTGTCTAAAAAAAATTGCAATGCTAGCTTAGTAGTGCTAACTTACTACGTGCTAGATTACGCTAAATTAGCACAACTAAGCTAGCATACAGATTTAATTTACACAAATATTTACTGAATATGACTTTTCACTTTTAGTATTTTTACTTCTTCTGAGCTAACATTGGTAAGCATTTCAAAGATAGCCTAGCTACCGTGACTAAACTAGCATCCCATTTTTAGCAAATATTTACTGAATAAGACTTTTAGTAACACTTCTTATGGCCATTTTTGCTTCTTCTAAGTTAGCCTCTGTAAGCATTACAAAGATAGACTAGCTAGCGAGACTAAATTAGCACTACTAAGTTAGCATTTCAATGTTTTTCCAAATATTTACTGAATATGACTTTTAGTCACATTTCTTATGGCAATGTTTGCTTCTTTTAAGCTAGCCTTTGTAAGCATTACAAAAAAAAGGTTAGTTTACTTACTGCTTAACTCGTTTAGCGGCGCTAGTTTAGGCTACAACTAAGCTAGCATCCCAATTTAATTTACACAAATATTTACTGAATATGACTTTTAGTCACATTTCTTATGGCAATGTTTGCTTCTTTTAAGCTAGCCTGTGTAAGCATTACAAAAAAGGTTAGTTTACTTACTGCTTAACTCGTTTAGTGGTGCTAGTTTAGGCTACAACTAAGATAGCATCCCGATTTAATTTACTTTTCACTTTTACAAGTATATCTTAGAAGAAGCAAACATTACCATAAGAAGTGTTCCGAAGTCATTCAGTAAAAATGTGTCTAAAAAAATTGCAATGCTAGCTTAGTAGTGCTAATTTACTACGTGCTAGATTACGCTAAATTAGCACAACTAAGCTAGCATCCCGATTTAATTTACACAAATATTTACTGAATATGACTTTTCACATTCACAATTTTTACTTCTAAGCTAGCCTTGGTAAGCATTACAAAGATAGCCTAAGATAGCACCACTAAACTAGCCCAAGTTAGCATTCCAATTTAAAGAGAACTTCACGTTGCCATTCGCCCACTAAAATAAATTCATTAAGAAACGCCCCGAAGGCTTTACAACATTCTCCCCTTCCATAAAGTTCCTCGGAAATGCATTTGCGAGATAATGAGTGATGGCGGTAACAAAAAAAAAAGAGGGGAAATGAAAGCTCCTAGCCTGCACGTTATGGAGGCAACAGGGCCAGTACGGGTCACGCGGATTTATGTTGACCATGAAATAGAAGGAGGGAACTCCCGGCCAGTTAAAGTGGCCCCGTGACCAATAGCTGTCATGGCCGAAGAAGACGAGGAGGAGATGCGTCATCTTCCTTATCACCAGTCAAGCGGTTACAAGGACCGTAGCGGAGCAGTCAAGGGCATCGGAGCACAGATAGATACAACCCATGAGATAACACTTAACCCCTTCTCGCCATTCACTTTCGGATGAGGTCACCCCCCCCCCCCCCCTATCGCCGTCAAATGAATTCCGCTCTCTTTCCTTTCAATTTTTATTCCAAAAAAAACTGATTGACAACTAGAAAAAAAAAAAAACACACGCCAACCAGCTAATTCTCACTGGAGGAATCATAAAAAAGGAAAGGCATTTCATCAAAAGGTGATATCATCATTTTGCGACTTTATGATCCTATTTTTTATTGTCCATATTGCCCTCTTTCTATCATCTCCTTCAATTTTATCATCCCCCTTTTTTATTATGACGACACGAGCGTACGTGCGAGCACCTGCCGCTTGTAAAACTTGAAACGAGGAAAAGTGTTGAAGGTCTACTTAGGGTGGAAAAAAAAAAATAATCAAAACCGTAGGTGTAATTCAATTACGGGTTTAAAGGACAACCGACATCTTTTTTTTTTTTTTGGTTTCCGAACTGACATCAAACATTTTATAGAATTTAAAATACCCAAAACACACAGGCTGATATTTTTAGTCAAATGCAAAACACCAATAAAAATGAATTAAAGAAGGGGTCTCAAACTCGCGGCCCGCGGGCCAAATGCGGGCCCGAAAGAATATTTTGCGGCCCGCCTTGATATGAAAGATTAATGTGAGTGCGGCCCGCGTGATTTATATGAATGAAACTTGTGTGTGGAGCTGAACAAGTAGACAAGAGAAGCCATGTTTAGGACAGTTCATGTTCAATATTTTCTTTATGTTAAGAAAGTTAAAGGTGAAAGAACTGTGAATACAGACATTTGAAACTTTATTAAAATAATTACTTTTCCTGTGTTTTTTTTTTTTTCGGTCGTCTATCTGTCTTATGATCATTATAATTATTTTATGTATTTATTACTGGTTAATTAATTTTTAATTCATTTTGTGTGTGTTAAAAAGTAACGATTTTGAGAACATTGGAATGTTTTATCTGTGATTTTCTTGTGGAAATTCTGATGCGGCCCAGCCTCACCCAGACTCTGCCTCCAGCGTCCCCCGGGGTAAATTGTGTTTGAGACCCCTGAGTTAAAGTGTCCCAAAACTACTTCAAAATGACCCCGGAAATGGTGAGTTTCAGAAGGTCCCGCCCCCTTGTTTGTGACATCACGCCGGGACGTCTTTGCGTTGCGCGAGAATCAAAACAATGGCTTCAGATTCGGAGAAGATGCTTTCTTGTTACTCATCCAGTTATGAATATGATTCAAATAGTTCCGAAGAGGAAAGCATAAATGTTTGCAATCGATTAAAGAAGTCCTTCCGGATCATTTTGAGGCATCTGGACTCCAATGTAGCATCCCAGAAAATGCACAAGATGGTGCCCAAGCGCCATTGGAAATGGGCTGATTTGTCTGCTGGGAATTTGTGTCAACTAGTATCAAATAGTAGTCTTGGTGCAACACACAATGATTCATCATCGTGTTATTTATGTGGTTTTCCTTCTAATTTCGCCATCAACACAAAGTTTTCAGACCAAACAAATTACCCACAATGCATTGTGTGTCGCTTTCTCGGTCAGGCGCGTTCCTTCAGTGACGTAGGGTGAGGACTCGTCACCAACTCGAAAACAAGACTTCCTGAATATTCAGCGCGAGTCTTAAAAGGTAAAATATAGCTATATGCGGTGGAATATTTGTAAAATACGATCAGTCAAAGTCATTTGAAGTGATTTTACAAATTATGGACGCAACTTGTCCGGAGGCGTCGGTTGTCCTTTAAGGGCAAAGCAAACCGGACTGCCGACAGCGTGAGAAGAGCCCGAGGACGCCTCACTCATGGATCTCGCCATCTATTATTTACCATCGTTAGCCATTCATCTGGCTTAAAAAAACAAAAACAAAACACACAATCGAACTTGTACTCACAACATGGAGGCTCTGATTACCCTCAAGTGTCATCTGCCATTCATATTTGCCACCCTTGGTAAATGACATTTTAACTTTTAATGATGGACCGTTGCTGGGATGCAGTTCGCACGGTGTCCTCCCATGTCGTGTCATTCGGGACAAAAGACTGACCGAGAAAGCGACACACAATGCATTTTGGGTACTTTTTGTCGTCTGAAAACACCGTGTTGATTGCGAAATTAGAAGGAAAACTACATAAATAACGCAATGGTGAATCGTTGTGTGTCAACCAATTGCGGTACCACGCATAAATAAAGACGGTGTAAGTTTAAACAAATTCCTAGCGGACCAAGCAGCCATTTCCAACGGAGCAGAGCAGTATAACGCCAGCTGAGGAGCTCCTCCGGAGTACGCGTATCGGCGCTTGGATTACCGTGGTGAAAGAGAGCAATCGTCATAATAGTGGAGCAAAACTATCGGACAAAACATACAGCTGCCGGAACGAGGAGCTAACCGGACTTTCCTCTTCAGAACTATTTGAATCATATTCATAACTAGATGAGTAAAGGATTTTTTTTCCAAATCTGAACTCTCTGAAGCCATTGTTTTGATTCTGGAGCAAGGCAGTTTGTGAAGGAGTATCCTGGTGTGATGTCACGAACAAGGGGCGGGACTTTCTGAATCTCTCCAGTTTTGAGCTCACTAGTGGAAGTTTTAGGGAACTTTAAGTCATTATATTGGCGTTTTGCGTTTGACTAAAAATATCAGCCTGCGTGTTTTAGGTATTTTAGATGCTATAAAACGTTTTTTTCTGATGTCAGTTAGGAAACAAAAAAATGGTGTCGGTTGTTCTTTAACACCTGAACAATATCCGCACCCTTGACACTTGAATTTAGCCACTCTGAGTCTCCGATTGACTTTTAATGTCCGCCTGGGATATTTCGGCGTGTCGAGATAGGGTCAGGGTTGTGGCGCGCATCTGAACAAATCCATTGGAAAATCATTGGAGGGGGATTAAAGGGGAGTGGGACTTACTTCCATCTTGACGAGGCCGATAGTGTCCAAGCGCTTAACCAAATTACGGGTGGAAGTCTAACTAGCTAGCTGACTACCTAGCTAGCTATGTATTTGCTATTTATTCACTATCTAACTAGCTAGCCAGCTACATAACTAGCTATCTAATTGCTATAAATTTGCTATCTATTCGCTATCTAAGTAGCTATCTAGCTAACTTTCTATCTATTTGAGTTATTCCAGGTTGAGTGAATGCTGGCGCATGTGGCTGCCGCTGCACCCCCGCAGACAAACTGAGTCTGTGACTGTAAAGTGACCTTGACAGTTTTGAAAGGTTGGCTACCTAGCTAGCTAGGGGGCTGGCTACCTAGATAGCTAGCTAGCTATTTGCTATCTATTCGCTATCTAACTAGCTAGCTGGCTACCTAGCTAGCTATCTATTTGCTATCTGTTCGCTATCTAACTAGCTAGCTATCTATAGGTTATATATTAGCTAGCTAGCTAACTTCCTATCTATTTGAGTTATTCCAGGTTGAGTGAACGCTGGCGCATGTGGCTGCCGCTGCTGACCCGCAGAAAAACTGATCCTGTGACTGTAAAGTGACCTTGACAGTTTTGAAAGGCGCTTAAAAATGACACGGATTATTATTATTATGTGTTAAAAAGCAGAAGTAGGAGGACAAGGACTTTGGAGACCGAGCCAATCCACCCCTGAACGTTTGAGTCATTTGACACAGGATTTCCGTCACTTTCCATGCAAATTCTCTCCCCTCCGTCGTGAATCGACGAAGCTTTAAAGTCAGCGATAAAGACGCGAGGGGGGACATTTAGGTCGGACGGCGAAAGATTAGTCACATACGCTGAACTCTCGGAGCATTTTCGTCTCGCTTCCTGGTTACAGCTGCCCGGGTACGTCTTGGTGCGCCTTGTCTGGGAGATAAGGACATGCCCATTGTGTTCCGCTTCTATCTGAGAAATAAGAATGAAAGACGAGGGTCAAAAAAGGGGGGTTTTGGGGGGGGGGGGGGGTCCTTCCAACTCCCCCTTACGAACCTTTAGTTAAAACACTTGACAGTCATGTGTGAGGAGATTTTGACTGAACGCTCTTTGCGACCTGCAATTTAATGGGTTTTACTCCACAACTGGTAGAGAATAGAAGTTATCATATTTAAAAGTGTCATGCCGCCGAACACAAGGCCCGCAATGGAAGCACAGAAAAAAACCTAAGGTGAACAGACTGTCATCTTCATGTCGGAGATCTGGCCTTGGACTAATTTATTACAAAGTGACGTTTGATGGGTTTGAGGCCGATTTGGCGCACGATGACCCGAAGGGTCAAAAGGGTCAGATGGTTTGCGTCTTTATGGTGCTGATGAGGACCTGTCAAGCGGCGTGCACATGAGAGACATCCAACTAGCTTGCTGAGGGCCAAACGGACACTTTTATCCCTTGTTTACAATCAATTCCTTTTTATTTTAATAATAATAATAATAATAATAATAATACATTTCATTTATAAGCGCCTTTCAAAACTCTCAAGGTCACTTTACAGTCAGATAATGAGGGTTTTTTTTTTTTGTGGGTGAGTAGCGGCAGCCACACACGCCAGCGTTCACTCAACCCGGAAGTAACTCAAATAAATAGAAAGCTGGCTAGCTAGCTCGCTATTAGATAGCTAATATCAATAATCAATAATAAATAATTTCATTTTGTGTCAAACTGGATGCCCACCTCACTCAACTAGATAGAATGCTAGCTAGCTAGTAGAAGTAACTCAAATCAATGGAAAGTTGGCTAGCTAGCTCGCTAATAGATAGCTAATATTAAAAGTAGTACCAATACATTTCATTTTGTGTCAATTGTGATGCCCACTTAACTACCTGAAATAGACAAGAAGCTAGCTAGCTAATAGGAAAAAAAATAATAATAATAACAATAATAATAATAATAAGTACATTTTTTTTAACAAATTCAAGCGCTTTAAAGGGACACGAGCCTGTCAGATAGAACTAGACTTGTCACCCACAGTCCCCCCTGTGCTGTTGCTTTTAATCAAATCACTCCCAGTAGGCAAAGCTTTTTTTTTTCTATCCCTCTCCCTTTTTTGGGGGACATATGTCGTCATGGCAACCCTGCAATGTGACAGAGCTGATGACAGAGGGACTCTAAGAGGAGATCTGTCAGGGAAAATAGCAGCCATACTGCCGGAGACATGCTTTAATGATGTGTGAGGCAACACACACAAACGCATGGTATTTCCGTCCACCCCTAGGCTTGTTTTCTCCTGAAGGAAAAAAGGTTACAAATGCTGAATGGAACAAAAAAAATAATCAAAGTAAAAAACATAATAATAACACCCACTTAGTACTAAAAGACTCATCATACCATCGCAGCGTGAAATGATTTTGATTGATTGCGACCCCGCTGCTGTAAACATGCCAGTCCACTAGGTGGTACAATCAGCCTCCGGTGACTTTGCGGCAGCATTATTATCATGTCACTATTTTTCCTCATTCACAAATAAATTACAGTGATACCTTGGCTTACGAACTTATTTTGTTCCCAGACAGAGTGTGTAAGGCGAAAAGTGTGTATCTCAAAAAATAATTTCCCATAGGAAACTATTAAAATGAGAATAATCCGTTCCCAGGTCCCCATAAAACATAATTTTCTACTTTCTAATTTTCGAAGAAAAAAACTCAAACTAAAAAAAACTACACAAAATATACCTTATTTTATGTATAATAAATGTGATATGGTATTGTAATTAAAGAAATAAACTTTACAGTATAATAAAGTTGTTTTATTTACTTTTGTGATGGTTGTTGATGGCTTGATGGAATGGAGTGGTCGGTTTCATCATACCCAGGCTTACGAACTTAATTGGTTCTCAGACAGAGTGTGTACGGCGAAAAGTCTGTATCCCAAAAATTATTTTCCCATAGGAAACCATTAAAATGAGAATAATCCGTTCCCAGGACCCCATAAAATATCATTTTGTACTAAATAAGCCTTAAAACAAAAAAAAATATACCTTATTTTATGTATAATAAATGTGCTATGGTATTGTTATTAAAGAAATAAACCGTACTGTATAATAAAGTCATTTTATTTCCCTTTGTGATGGTCGTTGATAGCTTGATGGAATGGAGTGGCTGGTTTCATCAGCATTAAACACTTGAGGAACGTAACCTTCTTTTTCACCATTTTGAGGAATGATCCCTTGTAGGTGCTTTCTCTGCGCTAATTTTATCTAGTTCCTCATCAATTGTGTTCTGTTTAGCTGGGTTGATTTTTTTTGCATCAAGTGTACAGATGGCTTGTGCGGGTTGTTTGTGGAGCCTGATTTTAAACTTGCAGTCTACACTCTGTCTTTGAAATATCAAAGTTGAAACTCTTACTGGCGTCTGCCTGTCTCTTTAATGTTTAAACCAACCCCCTCACTGTTGCGTTCTTGACCAATCACGTGGTTTTAACCGAAGACTGGGGGCGGGGAATAGAGGACAAAAAGTGTCGGCTGCCATTTTGTTGTTAGAACTGGCTCGTTCGCGAACGACACATCACTCATTGAGGCAGCTCCGTGTACGAAAAAAGTTCGTATGCAAAGGTAAAATTGTCATAAATGTAACGTTCGTAAACCAAAAAGTTCATAAGCCAAGGGGGTTCGTAAACCGAGGTATCACTGTATTACAAATGTGTGCCAGTCGTTTATGAGTTACCTAATATGGATTTATGTTTCTTGGTTGGAAGCCTTTGTTGCCTTTTCACCAAGTGTCACAGATCGTAAAGATGGGGTCGCCGGGTCAAATGATGCATGAGGTCAACTCGACCTAAGGGGGGGGGGGGGGGGGGGGGGGAGACATTAGCTGCCCTCGAATGACATTCAAAACAGAATTCACTCAGCTCATTTTTGTGGCTGTGGTGTTCGTCGATTTGAATTAAATAGAACATGTAAACAACAGTTTTAGCGTGACTTTTATGCATGGGATTTACAAGTCAAACTTACAGCTTTATCTAGGCAAATAAAAAGCATCGGACATTTACGAGGTCGCATACATCTCATGACGCTAGCGCTATTAGTGCTTTAGGTTTTGAAGGTAAACTTGCTTGAAAGCGATGCAGCTCGATAAAAAAAAAAAAAAATATGTATATTTATATGATTTTAGTTGACAGTTGATTGCCTCAAAAGACACCAAAGGTCTCTGGTACATAAAGTTCATTCGCTGTAAAGGTCAGAGCAATCCCTCAAGGAACACTTGTTTGGACTTGCTATCTTTGACATTTATCCCAGAAGAAAATGTATATAAGCCCTCCAATGAGTTTCTTAAGGTTCTGGTTACAAAATAATAATAATAATAATAATAATAATAATAATAATAATAATAATAATAATAAATGTAATTTACAAGTGCCTTCCAAAGCACCCAAGGACACTTTACAATTAAAACAACACCAGAACAATAAAACCACAAATAAAATGATAAATATTCCGAGAGGTGATTAAATTGCTGTCTGACCAATCGATGTCAGAGCCTTTGACCTCTGAACTCATCCTAACATTCACCAGTGACCTGCCCCATGTCAAAAGTGGTCAACAAAGGGGCTGAGATTCTTTAAACTCTTGGTCATTAACCTTCATTTGTTTAGCTTGTCTTTCCTTAATTGTGATTCATTGTCAGGGCAGGCGACTAAGGCTTTCATAAATCAATAAAGAGCCGGTGTATTTATAGCGGGTGTGACGGTAAACAGTAGCAGAAAGTCAGCGTTTGGTTACCAGAAAAAAAAAATTGCAGTATTTGTCAAATAAACTACTCTTCATATCGTTAGCAGTTAGCATAGCACGAAAGCTACGAAAGGAGACCTCGAAGGGCAATGCTGGTGACCGATTTTTTTCACCATGCATATGCATAAATCATAAAACACTTGATGGAAAAGCAAAATTAATAACCATAACGTCTTACCTTGCTTATTTTGTTTGTTTTTGACGAGTTTGCGGTACTCCAAGGTCATTAGTAGATTGTAATGGAGGACCACGAAAAAGGTGTTCACCAGGTGTGACGAGATCTGGTCATGTGACACGGAAACGGTGTTCCAAATCCTGCATATCTATACGTATTTTAATTTACATTAAAACAAATTCATTCAAGAAATACAACAATAATAGAAGCTAATAATGAAACAACCAAAATAAGCAATGAATAAATAAATGACACAAAAAACGACTGTATTTACAACCTATGTACCGCAAAGTATGCTGTGAGAGCTAACATAGCGAATATTGCGTACATTACAGGTATTAGCTTTTCGTTCGACTAAAAAAATATATATACACATTAAAACCAAAATTACCACAGAAAAACAACCATAATACAAGCTAATAATGAAACAACCAAAATAAGCATCTTAGAAATAAATGACAAAAAAACGATTTACAAACTAAATACCGTAAGGCATGCCGGGAGCGCTAGAATAGCGAATTATTTGAAATCGTTCAACTTAAAAATATAAATATACACATTAAAACCAAAATTATCACAAAAAGCCAACCACGATACAAGTTAATAGTGAAACAACCAAAATAAGCATTTTAGAAATACGTAAATGACACAAAAACGATTGATAATCAAGTACCGCAAAGCATGCTGGGAGCGCTACAACAGCGAAATACTGTATTCAAAATCGTTCAACTTCAAAATATAAATACAGTATACACATTAAAACCAAATATTTCACAGAAAAACATCCATAATATAAGCTAACAATGAAACAACTAAAATAAGCATTGAAGAAATAAATAACACAAAAACTATTTACAATGTAAGTGCCGCAAAGCATGCTGGGAGCGCTAGAATAGCGAAATATTCAAAATCGTTCAACTTGAAAAAATAATATACACATTAAAACCAAAATATCACAGGAAGCCAACCATAATACAAACTAATAATGAAACAACCAAAATAAGCATTGAAGAAATAAATGACAAAAACTATTATGATCCAACTACCGCAAAGCATGCTGGGAGCGAAATATTCAAATTCAAGTATGTACTGTATTGCTTTCAAGGTTGAGGTTGTTCATTAGATATACGATTAGCTTTTATTTCAACCTAAAAATACATGTATAAACCATGAAGCGCAATGTTTCAATGGAATCAATATCAGATTCTACTTTTATATCAGAAAACATGAAGAAGAATCATGAAAATAAAAATAGACCTACCGTAGAGGGAGGCGACGAGGCACACCTGGATGAGGATATCTAAACTTAAACTAAAAATAATTTAGTGGAATCAAGTAGAGGACAAAATGTGTCCTTGAGGGGAAACTCGTGTATATATTCTTTCTATGTTAGGGATCACTTTGGCAGTAAAATCGCTTATTTTTAAAGGTTGCTGTAAGCATGCAGTGAAGCTTATCGAATCCCGCGTCACTCAAATGGCCCGACACGGCAATTTAAACTGTCAGCTTCATCTAGGAGATCTGTCCTTGCACAGAATTTAGGACTTGGGATACTCTTTTACCACCAAAGTCATGTACGGGGTGTAGTATTCTAATCAAGAAAACTATGTTTTACTAATGTATTACTTTAATTGGCATGTACTTTCAATAAATAGCTTGGCAGAGGGCCGCAGAATTCAGACGTATGTCATGAATGACTGGGTTTCCTACCGGCAGTAGAGACAATCTTTCTGGTTCTAAGTCTTTGTCCACAGTGTCCGACTGTCATATCTCTGACAGGAAGCCATTTTGGAAACACAGCTTTAGGTTAGCAGGTTAGCAAGCTTTTTTTTTTTTTACTACTGTACCGGGAGAGGACATTAAAAAAAAAGTGCAAAGTTGGTATTTTTCCGAGCATTAGCATTTTTCACTTATGCAGCATTATTTGATGCTTTGAGCAGGAAAGCGTCATTAAAAATGCATCTGTGTCAAGTTAGGCAATAAAACATTCAGGGGTTACTCCATTTGTACAAAAGCGTTAAATAAAAGTGGGAATCGGCTTATCTTTATAATGAATTACCCCGATGTAACCCCAACAACAGCTTATCATCTGATATTACACCATATGATGATCATTCCACATATTTCAAAACACAATTTTACATTTTTTTGGGCCCGTATTAATCATGATTTCATATCGTTCAATAGCCAAAATCATTTTACATTTGCTACCAATATACTGCCCTTTTTTTTTATGTGTACATTCAAATGTAATTCTACTTTATTCTATCATTCCACACTAATGTTTTTTTTTCCCCCCAAACAGCATTTATATGCAATTTCAGACAAATTGTTCATTTTTTTTTAATATTAATGAGTTTTGGAACTGTCTTGTATATAAGTGACTATGGCGCTACCTGCTGTTGAAAAAATATAGCGTGAGCCTATGGGATTATTGATCAGAAGTCAATAAAAAAAAAAATCAATACTAATAAAATACTACTACTACTACTACTACTAATACTAATAATAGTCATAGTAGTCGTAGTAGTAATGGTAGTAATAGTAGAAATAGTAGTAATACTAGTGATAGTAATAAGAGTAGTAATAGTAATAAGAGTAATAATAGTAATAGTAATAGCAATAAGAGTAGTACGTAATAAGAGTAATAATAGTAATAGTAATAGCAATAGCAATAATAATAGTAATAGTAAATAATAATAATAATATAATAGTAATGATAGTAGTAATAGTAAAAATAATTAAAAAAATAAAATAATACAATAAAATAATACTAATAATAATAGCAACAATAATAACAATAACAACGATAATAATAATGATAGTAATGATAACAGTAATGATAACAATAGTAACAATAATGATAATAATAATAACGACAGTAATAGTAATAATAATAATAATAATAATACATTTCATTTATAAGTGCCTTTCAAAACTCTCAAGGTCACTTTATAGATAAATAGACACTATGTTCTAAAATACTAGCTTTATATATTTAGTTGTGCATTCTATAAATATCTCAAATGTTTAAAAAAAATAATAAATGAAAAGGAAATAAACAATTTTTTCACCCCTGCAAAGATGGTTTCATTGGATAAAAAAAAAACGATCATTTTTCTGCCTATTTTGATAATTTAAAAAACACGATTCAGAAAAAGCGCTTGGAAAAAAAAAATCAGACAGAAATTTAGTGTAGTAGTATTTTATCTACATCTAAAAGCACTACTTGACATCTTTATACACAATTTGATTGCTTTTGATATAGTGCTTGTCATAAATATCGATTGCTAGTGAGTTTACATGACGGACCAACCCCGAGAAAATAAAAGCCATTTAAAAAATACATAAATAAATATTGAAGCTCAAGTTTACGGGATATTCAAAAGCCTTTTTTGAACTACATCTAATGCGAAGGGAAAGCAAAAATAAAAAAAAAAAACCTCTCGTCTTGACGTTACAATACCGCAACGAGCAGCGCTAGCAAGAGCGCCGAGATGAATCCGAGGGTGGGCGTGGTCACGGGGGCCTTACCTGAGGAGAAGCGGAGCGAAGGTGAAGCGTCTGGGCCAAAAATGGCTGATGGCAAGTCTTACCCAGTAGCTCGATGGTCCTGACGGGACCGTCGCCTCCCTCGTAACGTCCGCGGACCATCAGCTCGTAGTCGCCAAACTGCGGCATGGGGAAGTCCATGAAATGCCAGCCTGTGACGTAAACCTTCCCGTAGATGTAGCCCGTCTTTCGGAACATGACCTGGAAAAGTGGGCGGGGTTTTAAAAATCAAGGTGGCCATTCGCTGCCAGCTGGCGATCTATTTGGCTGGCTAGCTAGCTAGCTTTCTATCTGTGTACAGTATTTAATAGTGACATTCAGTGTATTAGCTAACTAACTATCTAGCTAGCTATTAGCTATAGAGGTATCTAGGTGGATAGCTATCTTGCTAGCTATCTGTTGGCTATCGATTAGCTGGCTAGGTTGCTTTCTATCTATTAACTTTCGGGTTGAGTGAAGGGTGGCGCGTGTGGCTGCCGCTGCTCACCCAACAGAAAAACTTATCATGTGACTGTAAAGTGACCTTGAGAGTTTTGAAAGGCGCTTATAAATTAAATTTATTATTATTATTATTATTATAGCCGAATTTATTCGGGAATTGAAAGCGTGATATAACTCAATATGTATTGTATTTTTGTACAGCTGCCCCAATTTTAAGATCAGATAACTCCAGAACCATATCATTTAGGAATTAACACTTTTTCTTCCTGATGAAATTCCATAGTCTAAGGTTTCTAGGGGGCAGCATTTGCCTTTTGTCCATGTTAGCGCTTTGTTATAGCTTCAGCTGCTGTTAAAGCGCAACACAAATCAACGTGCACTGCATTTTGTACATCTGCCCCCATTTCAAACTCAGATAACTCCAGACCAATATAACTTAGGAATTAACTCTTTAATTCTTAATGAAAGAAGAGCCATCCTAAAACTCTATATTCTGTGGGTCCTGCAATTTGAGTGATAATGACAAAAACCCGAAATGGACACATTTTTGCACATGGTCTGGCAGTGAATGAGTTAAGTTTAAAGTTCCCCAAAGCTCCATGGATCTCACCTTGTAATAGAGCGGGAAGGATACATTCCCAAACCAGTCGTACGAGATGTGGTCCCACCACACATACAGCCACTTTCCAGTCCACGAAATGAAGCGCCACATCCTGGGGGGTTCTGCTGGAGCTGCATCGGAAAAGGTGGACATCGTAAGGGGAGGACATTTTGTTTTTTTCCCCGACATCTCCATCTTACGTGGTCTTTTGGTGAACATCTCGCAGTGTTCTCCAGGAGGTCCGAGGCCTGCGCCGTTAAAAGCCCGCACTTCGATGAGGTAATGCGAGTCGGGTAGCATGTTCTCCAGTCTGGTTTGGTTCGCCGTGGCGTTGACAAAAATGCGATTGGCTCCCGGTTCCGTGTCGTCGTATTTTCGCCAGTATTTAACCTGACGTGGAACGGGAGTGGGTCAGCGGGTCTTTTTTGGGAGGTACAATGATACCTTGGCTTACAAACTTAATTGGTTCCCAGAAAGTGTGTGTAAGGCGAAAAGTGTGTATTCCAAACATTAATTTCCCATAGGAAACCATTAAAATGAGAATAATCCGTTCCCAGGTCCCCATAAAACATAGTTTTCAACTAAATAAGGCTTAAAATGACACACAACATACATTATTTATGTATAAGAAATGTGCTATGGTATTGTAATTAAAGAAATAAACGGTACTGTATAATAAAGTCATTTTATTTACCTTGATGATGGTCGTTGATGGCTTGATGGAATGGATAGCTTTTTGCATAGAGTGTCTTAGAAGTTGTGATATTGCAACAGATTCAGACAGACACACTAGAAACTTCATTAATAGCTGGTTCCATGGCTTGTCTGTTATTTTCAAATTATACAGATGGCTTATTGTTTGTGGAGCTTGACTGGTGGGATATTTTAACCTTGCAGTCTACACTATCAATAAAGTCAAAATTTCACTGTGTTTTCTATCCATGTTTCTATCCATGTTCTCACCTTTTCACTTTTTTTTCACTTTTGTTTTTTTTTGTTTCAAGCTCTGTCGTCTCCCTTTCGTGTGTGTGTGTTTCTGTTTCTGTAACCCCTCCCCCCGCTCACTGCTCCGTGTGCCCTGCTGCGAGTGTCCCACAGATCTTGACCAATCACGTGCGGCTTTAACAGAAGACTGGTCACTGGGAATAGAGGAGAAAAAAAAAGCCGGCTGCCATTTTCAGCTCCTTGTGAGGAAAAGCGGCTCATTCGCGAACGACACATCACTCATTGTGGCGCTCCGCGTGTTTCCCAAAAAATAGTTCGTAGATTATATTCTCGCAAATTTAACATTCTTATGGCACAAAGTTTGTTAGCTAAAGCGTTCGTAAACCGAGCTATCACTGTATTCGGTCGAAATCTTCTCACCTGGTAGCCTTCGATGTACTGTTGCAGGCCCGTTCCCGTGTCCACCACCGGGAGCCACCATACCAGAGCCTCCGTGGAGGACACCGGCCGAGCGTAGACATCCGTTGGAGGCTCTGTGGGGACTGCAGACCACACAACGGGGGTCCCTCAAAAAGTTCTTCATACTCTGGGGAAGGCAACCCTCATCGAGAGACTCTGGAGCGACACCAGGTGTGTCCTTACCGTCTCGAGGGTAGTAGATGACTTTGGTGAGGCTGTAGGGTCCGTCTCCCTTCACGTTGAAGGTCTTGATCTTCACCTGGAACTCCCGGACTTGGAAGTCCTCCTCGCCGGGAAGGAAGAAGGAGTCTTTGTGAACGTAGCGCCTGGTTTCCGGGTCGGAGATGGTCTCGTACCACCAGTCGTATCCGTCGTATGGCTTGAAGGCTACGATGTAACCAAACTTTTTCCCGTAGAAATACCAAGGCTGCACAGGCTATTGGGATGGGATGGGGGGGGGGGGGCGTAAGACGAGTGCTAAAGTGACTTTTAGCAAAAATGTGGTGTTGGGTTTGGTTACCGTCCATGTGATGATAATCTCGCCATTTCGACCGCCGTAGCCTTCCACGTCAGCGGGAGAGACCACCGGTGCTACCAAGGGGGTAGATCAAATTCCAGTTAAATCTCGTTCCAATCTATTTCCATTCCAATGCTAATGCTAACGGTGGACAAAACTCCAAATGGTGCATCTACTTACGCGCGTCCCAAGTTTTGATCTTGAGCGAAGGAATGCTGGCTTCTCCCGAGCCGTATTTGTTTGTGGCGATGATCCGGAACTGATACTCCATCCAGGGGTACAGGTCGGTGACGTCGGCCCGATCCACGTTACCGTCGAGGAAGGTCGGCGCTGAAAGACACACATTCCAGTTTCCAATGTTATTGTCACTTGTGAGACCTTATGTATGCTTTTCTCTATGACTTCTGTTAGCATTATGCTGCCATCTCGTGGCCAAAAGATGAACCCAAATCCATCTTGATGAATCCATTCGGATTTTTAAAATAAATTAAAAATACAAAAATACAGAATAAAAAATATTAATTATATCAATATTTTAAATATTTATTTATTAAAAAAATACATTAAACATTGCAAAATAAAAACAAATACAAAATTTAAAAAATAAAAATAAAAAAACAACAAAAAAACAAAAATAGCAACATTAATAGGGAAAATAAAAATTACAAAAATAAAATAATTTAAAATTAATACAGTTAAAAATGTAAAAAAAATAACTACAAATAATAATAACAAACAAATAAATAAATACTGTAGAATGATACAAATTATAAAATAAAAACAAATACTAAATTAAATAAAATAAAAATAAAAAACAACATAAAACAAAAAAAGCATTACAAACTAAAACATTAAAAGGGAAAATAAAAAGTACAAAAATAAAAACATTTAAAATTAATACATTTAAAAATGTAAAAAATAAATACAAAAATAAGAACAAACAAATAAATACTTTAGAATGAATGAAGGTAATGAACATATAATGAATTAAATAAATAAAAAATACTAAATTACAAAATAAAAACTAAAAATAAAAAAGAACAAATTTAAATTTATATTTAAATTAAAAATTGGAAAATGTAAAATAGAAAATAGAAAATAAAAGTAAAAAAATAGAAGCACTTAAAACATTTAAAAAAAACAATAAAATACAAAGTACAAAATAAAAACATCAATGAACAAATAAAAAATATAAAAAAATGAAATAAATAATTACATATAATATAATAATATCATATAATAAATTAAATTAAAAAGTACAAAAAAAATTATTTTATCAAATAATTAACAACATTTAATAACAACATTTTTTATCAAATAAAAAAAATATAATAAACAAATAAATAGAATGAATGAAGGTACAAATAAATGAAAAAATAATGAATTAAATGAATTCCAAATGAAAAAAATAAAAAATAAAAAATAAAAAAATGAAAAAATATTATTACAATTTACATTAAAATTAAAATGTAAAAAAAAAAAATGGAAAATGGCAAACAAAAAGTAAAAAAAAACAACATTAAAAACAATTACAAAATAAAAACAACAATAAATAAATACATGCATGGCCACCCTCTCCGGCTTCCTCATCATCTCGGGCTGTTAGAGCACAGGTGTCAAAGTCAAGGCCCGCGGGCTAAATCCGGCCCACCACATCATTTTTTTCGGCCCGCGAAAGCAAATCAAACTTGTTAAATTCCATGATGATTGCTAAAATCTGAGCCAAAATGTCATATTTTTGGATGTCAACCACAATAAAAGTCATTATTCTTGACTTCAGATTTGAAAACGAGTTATTAATTAATTTGCTGTGTGCTCTATACGTAATATTTGAAGGGATTTAAACATTCTAATGGGTTCCCCAAATTCATAACGGCCCTCGAGAGGAAACCATGACTACAATGTGGCCCGCGGCAAAAAATGACTTTGACACCTGTGCGTTAGAGGCTCCGAATATCCCTCAATGAGGGCGTTCACATCCTCTGATGTCATGACAGAGAACCCTTCAGTTTTTTTAACCACAGCTTTTTCTACCCGTTTGCATCAATGGCGGCGATAATCGAGCCGTTAAGTAGCAAGGGATTACTGTAATGTCCTGTTGGGTACGTACAAGTGCTGGCGTTCCTCCAGTCGTCCTCATGCAGAGACCAGAAGTGCCTGGTCTGAATGGTGTAATACAGAATGGGACTGTTGTGTTCGGCTCCTTTGGTCCACAGCAGCTTCACCCACGTGTCGCCGATATCCTCCACGCGGATGACACCGGGAGGCCCCGGGACACCTACGACCAAAGACGTTTCCCAGTCACGGTTATTCGGTAGCGGGATGGAAAAACGGGTCTACTGACCGATGACTTTTAGGTCTGCGTACGCCGTGTCGCTGTCCACTACCGTCTGAGCCGTGCACGTGTAGCGGCCCTCGTGTTGGATCTGCGTGTTCTTGATGCGCAGATGACCGCTACCGTCTTCGGTCTTTAGGCCACGGAAATGCGGAAAAGAGAGAATTTTTGTTATTGGAGATTGATCTTTGAAGATTTAAAGATAAATCAGAGGGTAGGTGAGAGAGAATAGACATAAAATAAGTTAGCATATTTAAAAATGTCATGCTTCAAAGGCCCACAATAGAAGCACAGAAAATCTGGAGTCAATCTGAGGTGAACACACAGCCTGTTAAATTGTCATCTTCATGTAGGAGATCTGGCCTTGGACTAATTTAGGACTTTAGACGGTACCATGATGCGCTCATAGTGTGGCCATTCGGCGTCAAAGTCGATGACCCGGAAGTCGATGGCCCAGATGAAGGCGATATCCAGCATGGGGTCATAGGACGCCGAGCAGGACAGGATCACCTCGCCACCAACCGTCACCACAGTGTCTTCGGGAGCCATCGTGATGCCGGTCGCCTCTAAGGAAACCGTGTTTGAAGGCCACATCGCGATGAGACCATTTGATGTACTTCACGGACGATTCAGGTTCTGGTGCTCAAGGATCCGTCTGGAACAACTGACCCGTGATGGTGAGATAACCGGAGCTGTTGGCCTTCCCTCTGTCGTTCTCCGCGAAGCACGTGTAGAAACCTTCGTCGTTTTTGGTGGCGTTGAGGATCTCCAGGGTGCCGTCAAATGCGATGGAGATGCTGCCAAAAAGCATAATGGAAAGTTTCCAGATGCGTTTTTAAACTCATTCACTGTCATTCGCGAATTGAAAATAGGACATAGAGAGCCATTCCCAAATGTATTTTTCATGCTTGGATGCCAATAAATAATAATAATAATAAATAATAATAATAATACATTTCATTTCTAAGCGCCTTTCAAACTCAAGGTCACTTTACAGTCACAGGATCGGGTTTTCAGTGGGTGAGCAGCGGCAGCCACATGTGCCAGCGTTCACTCAACCCGGAATAACTCAAATAGAAAGTTAGCTAGCTAGCTAATAGATAACTAATAGATAGCTGGCTAGCTAGTTAGATAGCGAATAGATATCAAATAGATAGCAAGCTAGGTAGCCAGCTAGCTAGTTAGATCGCAAATAGATAGCAAATAGTTAGCTAGGTAGCCAGCTAGCTAGTTAGATAGCAAAAAGATAGCTCGCTAGGGATCCAGCTAGCTAGTTAGACAGCGAATAGATAGCAAAAAGATAGCTAGCTAGGTAGCCAGAGAGCTAGATAGCGAATAGATAGCAAATAGATAGTTAGCTAGGTAGTCAGCTAGCTAGTTAGATAGTGAATAGATAGCAAATAGATAACAAATAGATAGAAAATAGATAGCTAGCTAGGTAGCAACTAGATAGTGAAAATATAGCAAATAGATAGCAAATACATAGCTCGCTAAGTAGCCAGATAGATAGTAAATAGATAGCAAATAGATAGCTACTTAGGTAGTCAGCTAGCTACTTAGATAGCGAATAGATAGCAAATAGATAGCTAGCTAGGTAGCCAGCTAGCTAGTTAGATAGCAAATAGATAGTTAGGTAGCCACCTAGCTAGCTAGATAGCAAATAGATAGCTCGCTAAAGCGCTGGTCAGACCTCTGCCAATGTTTTTCCCCTTCCACAAGGGGGCATCATTTGCCATTTGTCCATGTTAGCGCTTTGTTACAGCTTCAGCTGTTGCTAAAGCGCTATATCAACCAATATTGCATTGTATTTTGTACATATGCCCCCATTTCAAGCTTAGATAACTCCAGACCCATATAACTTAGGAATTAACTTTTTTTCTGATGAAAGAAAGGAATCTAAGGTTTCTAATGCTGTACTGAATGTTGATGTAGTCCTAAAACTCAATATTCTATGGGTCCTGCAATTCTAGTGACAATGACAAAAACCCTGGCACTGGAGTGGACACATTTTTTGCACATGTCTGGCAGTGAATGAGTTAAAATCTGACCGTGAAGTGTTGAAGAGAAGCTCTTTCCCCTTGGTCCAGGTGAAGCGAGGCCTGGGGGCCGCTCGCGGTTGACATTCGATTAACACGCGGCCGTCACGGGCACCGAGGAGCTGCTTCTTCAAAGGGTTGAACTCAAAGGTCGGAGCGCACGCTGAAGGGGGATTCGGGTGAATAGATCGCCACGTCGCGGCTCGGAAAAAAACACTTTTTGTGGGGTTCTCACCGATCACCCGCAACTCTGCATTGGCATATTTGATGCCCCAGTAGTTCTCCGCAATGCACTGGTACATCCCAGAATCGGCAAACGTCAGGCTGGAGAACTTCAGCTCACCTTTTCCAGACTGGGAAAAGATTGGTAATATTATTAGTGATGATTTACTTTGAAAACTTTATTTATACAAATCTATAAAAAAAAAATATGTCTGTGTAAGATCTTAGTCATATAGGAATGGTCCATCGATGAAAAGGTTTCTTCAGCCGACTTGTCGGAGGTTTCGCTCCTCATCCAAGAAGCTTTGTCAGCGAACACAAATTTGCTGGTAGCTCTGGCCCAATATATACATATATAATGTTTAATTTTAATTGTAATTTGAAATGTATTTTTTTTTTTTTAATGGTAATTGTTTTATTATTTGTATTTATTTGAATTGTCTTTATTTTTTTTATGTTTTAATTATTTAATTTTTATTATTTTTTTGAGTTGTGTATTTTTTTTCTCGTAATTCTCTTTTTATTTTTTTACTTTTTTCATTTGTAATATTTTACTTTTTTTAATGTTTTAATTGTTTTATTATTTGTATTGATTTTCATTTTGTTTAATTTGTTTATTTGTTTTATTTGTTTCATTTTTTAATTTTTAATTGTTTTATTTTAGTATTTTTTTAATTTTGTAATGTTTTAATGTTTTTAATTATTTAATTATTTAATTCATTTTTTGTTTTAATTTGTATTTTTTATCATGTTGTTTATTTTTTTATCTTTTCAATTGTTTGTGTAATTGTTTATGTTTTAATTATTTAATGATTTTTTAATTGTGTTAACTTAACTTTCGATTGTTTTAAATTATTTTTGTATCGTTTCTTTGAGTTGTGTTATTTTTTATTTTCGTAATTTTCTTTGTAATTTCTTTATGTTTTGATTTTGTACTTTTTCATTTGTAATATTTAATTTAATTTTTTAATTTTATTTTTTTTCTGTATTTTTTTATTATTTATTTGTTACTATTTCTTTGAGTTGTGTATTTTTTTCTTTTTATTGTTTTCATATTTTAATTTTTTATTTTTCACGTGTATTTGAAATTTTTCTTAATATAATTATTTTGTCTCTATTTTTTCATCATTTACGTATTTATTTGTTTTTTTTTCTTACATTTTTTTTATTGTTTTTAACTGTCTAATTGTTTTAATGTTAATGTTTTTAATTGTTTTGTTTTTATTTATTCACTCATTCATTCATCTATTTATTTATTTATTTATTTATTTGTTGATTTATTTGAATTGAAGATTCTCGGATGAGGAGCAAAACGTCTTACTACAAATGGCGGCGAAATAAACCTTTTTATCAAAAAAAAAAATATATATATATATATATATATATATATATATATATATATATATATATATATACACAGTAAAGTCTCGTTATATCGATATCGGATATATCGATAGTCCCGGTTATATCGATACTATTTCTATGCACGCACGGAGAAAATTACATGCAAACAGGGTCTGATATATCGATAGTCCCGGTTATATCGATATTTTTTATATATATATACGTATATTTACGATGCTAACCATGTAGCCGTCTTTATACCAGCGAATGAACGGGAAAGGCTTCCCCGACGCAACGCAGCGCATGGTGTGCTCGGAGCCGATGTCCATCTGTGTGTTGTTGACGGTCTCGGCCCACTCGGGAGCAGCTGGACGACAAAATGAGATTAATTTCAAGGCATTGGCACCATTTGGCAACGACGTAGTCCGGGAGACGCTCACACTCAACGTAGAGCCAAGCTTTGTGCCAGTCCTTCCCTTTGGTGTTGATGGCCTCGCACTCGTACGCGCCGACGTCTTCGTATTGGACGTTGTAGAGGTGCAAGGCCGCGCCCGATTCGCCGATCTCGTGGTTGGCCGGTAAGTCCGTGGCGTCCACTTTCCTCCATACAATGTGAGGGATGGGACTGAGGAGAGGAATGAAAAAACGGGATTGGACGCTTTGGAGGTAAATCCCGTGATATTAGTTCGTTGTCAATCAAACGTACTTCCCCAGAGCAAAGCATTCAAGGGTGATGTTGGAGGCGAGCAGGGCGGTCGTGTCTGGGAACTTCACCCGGATGTCTGCTGGGTATTTTCTTTCTTCGCCTGAAGTCATTCAAATAAATCAACAAATAAATAAATAGATGAATGAATGAATGAATGAATAAAAATAAATACATACAATACAAAATTACATAAAATAATCATAAATAAATAAATTTACATTAAAAATGAAAAGAAATAAAAATTTAACAATTAAAATATTAAAAAAAATGAATACAAAATTAAAAAAATAAAAATTACTCAATAAAAAAATGCCATGAATGTAAAAAATACCTACAAATAATTAACAAATTACAAAACAAAAAAGAAAAAAAATACAAACATTAACAAATTAAAAAATACAAAATACAAAATTAAAAAACATAAAAATTGTAAGATGAAAAAAATACAACAAAAAAAATATTTACTATTAAAAGTATTAAAACATTTAAAAATAAAAAATACAACATTAAAACATAAAAAATAAACAATTAAACAATTGAAAAAATAACATTAAAAAAATACAAATCAAACAAATTAAACAAATTGAACGTATTGAACAAAATAACAAAATCTAAAAAATGCTCATCATAAAACAATTAAAAAACATTAAAATATTTTTAAAAAAGAAATTCAATAAATTAACATTTGAAATTAAAATTAAATTTAAAAATAAATAAAAAAATAAATAAATACATAAATAAATACATAAATAAATAAATAAATGAAAAATTACAAATTAAACATTTAAAAAATTAAAAATTTAAAAATTTAAAAAATTAAAATTAAAATTAAAAATAAATGAATAAACACATAAATTACAAAATAAATAAATCAACAAATAAATAAAGCCATTTTAAATTAGACAACAACATGCAAAAAAAAAATGCCTTTGTATCTCCATTCGTATGACGTGGGTGGGTGAAGATCCAGAGCCACTTTCAAGCAACAGTCGGACCACAAATACTTTGGTCAAAACTACCAGTAAGCATAATATTAGAAACATAGTGTTAAATGTTTGCTGAAATTGTGGTTATGGAAGTAGGCCACGTTTAGCAATGTATTCTCTGCATGTGCCACCAACAAATCTGCGTAAGAGTCAACAAGTATACAAAAATGTATCATCGACTGAAAATAAACTAAACATTTTGTGAAAGGATGCTCAATTTTACTTAACAGGTGACTCCAGAAATGTCATCGTTTCAACGTTTTTCAGTCGTTTTGTGACACGACAAACTCACCGTCGTCTGGCGGCAACGGGATAAGAGGAATGAACTTGGAAAAGACACTTCTCCCCAGGACGGGGCTGGAGACGAAGCACGAGTAGTTCCCGGCGTCCTGAGCCTCCACCTTGGAGATGTACAGGTTGCCCGTCCTCTGCGAGACAAAACGGCGGCGGTCCATGTTGAGGAACACCGGGAATTCGTTGAAGATCCAGCGGTAGGAGACTTCCTCTGAAGGGAGAAGAAACGTTAAGGCGCTTACAAATGAAATGCATTATTATAGTGATACCTCGGTTTACGAACTTTTCGGTTTACGAAGGCTAAATTTATGAACATTTTACCTTGGCATACGAACTTTTTTTCGAGATACACACGAAGCAGCCACAATGAGTTATGTGCCAAGCCATCTGTACACCTGATGCAAAAAGCTATCAACCCAGCTAAAATGAACACAATTGATGAGGAACTAGATAAAATTATCACAGAGAAAGCACCTACATTATTCCTCAAGATGGTGAAAGAAGAAGGTTACGTTCCTCATCAAGTGTTTAATGCTGATGAAACCGGCCATTCCATTCCATCAAGCCATCAACGACCATCACAAAGGTAAATAAAGCAACTTTATTATACAGTACAGTTTATTTATTTAATTATAATACAATAGCACATTTATTCTACCTAAAATAAGGTATATTTTGTGTAGTTTTAAGGCTTAGAAAATTAGAAAATTGTGTTTTATGGGGACCTGGGAACGGATTATTCTCATTTTAATGGTTTCCTATGGGAAAATATTTTTTGGGATACACACTTTTCGCCTTACACACTCTGTATTATTATTGATGGAGGAGCAGCTGTTTGACGTGACCTATTTGACGTACCTGGCCACGCTTTGGGAGGGACGCACAGTAGAACCGCCCCTTGGCCTTCTCTGACGGTGACCGGGTCTCTCTCCTCTTGAGGAAACTCCTCGAGAACTTAAACGGAAAAAAAAACATTGAATCATGGCGACACAAATAAAACACATATCTGACTTTTGCGTGTTCCTACATCCGAATTTGACGCGGGCCTCCTTGCTGATGACGGTGCCGTAGATGTTGTGAGCCACGCAGATGTACGTGCCGCCGTGCTTCTTCTGTCTGGGGTTGCTGATGACCAGGTTTCCTCCTACCAGGCTGTAATGCTCATCCGGCTGCTCCATCAGCTTGATCTCCCAGTTGTCACGGCGCCACCTAGCGAGCGGATGCTACGTTAGATATGGATGAGTAACATACCCCCCCCTCCTCCCAAAAAATGCTCATATTTGCATATGCATTGTCACCGCAAAATTATTTGGATACAAATGGAATAAGACACTATTTTTTTCCAAAAGAGGTAAAAGATGCAGAAAACAAAAGAAGGCTAGGAATTGAACCTTGAGGGACTCCACAAGCGGGCATGTGCAATTTTTACTTAACTCATTCACTTCCATTGACAAATTTATTCGGGAATTGATAATATGACATCGAGCGCCATTCCCGAATTTGTTCAGGCTTTGTTTTTTCATGCTTGGGTGCCAATAAAGCGCTGGCCATGGCTTCTGGTAATGTTTTTTTTTCTCCACAAGGGGGCAGCATTTTCCATGTTTTTTTTGTTCCAGCTTCAGCTTTTGTTAAAGCGCTATATAAATTGTATTTTGGACAGCCGCCCTGATTTCAATTCATATAACTCCAGACCCATATAATTTAGGGATTAACCAAATGAGTTTTGAACTCATTTACAAATATATTCGGGAATTGAAAATATGACGTAGAGCGCCATTCCCGAATGTATTAGAGTTTTGTTTTTTTCATGCTTGATGCCGATAAAGCACTGCTCAGACCTCTGGCAATCTTTTTCCCTTCCACAAGAGGGCATCATGTGCCTTTTTTGCCATGTTATAATACTACTACTACTACTACTAATAATAATAATAATAATAATAATAATAATAAATAATCAATTTCATTTATAAGCGCCTTTCAAAACTCTCAAGGTCACTTTACAGTCATAGGATCAGTTTATCTGCGGGTGAGAAGCGGCAGCCATATGCGCCAGCGTTCACTCAACCCGAAGTAACTCAAATAGATAGGAAGTTAGCTAGCTAACAGATAGCCAATAGATAGCCAGCTAGACAGTTAGCGCTTTGTTACAGCTTCCACTGTTGTTAAAGCTATAGTAATGTATATGTATTGTATTATGTACATCTGCCCCCATTTCAAGCTTAGATAACTCCAGACCCATATAATTTAGTAATTAACTATTTTTTTTTTCTGATGAAAAAAGATAGTATAATGTTGTGTAGTCCTAAAATGCAATATTATGCTGGTCCTGGAGTTTGAGTGACAATGACAAAAACCCTGGCACTGAAGTAGACACATTTTTTTGCATATCTGGCAGTGAATGAGTTAATATTGACCAAAGTAAAAATCAATTACAAAAACAAAGATGGACTACCTGTATGCGGCTGGAGGGTTGGCCCGAGCCCTGCAGTTCATTGAGATCCGACCATCGGGGGAGTCCTCCGTGTAGACCACATCCACTGGCTCTTCTTCAAAAATAGGCCCGTAGCCAGTAGCTTCCTCTAAATATTCAAATAACAACCGCAAATATTACAAATACGCATCGATAATGACGAGAAAAACTAAAAGGGACTCACCGCCAAATATCCTGGGTTCCCCGAAAAGAATTGTGACTGACAACAGGAGACATAATGTTACAATGGCAAAAATAATGGCCGCCTTACATAGCTACATATGTAAAGTATATGTAAGTATATAAACAAAAGTACTTACATGTGACCGGGATCGAGGATACAAGGGCCAGCAGCGACAAGACAGTAGGCGCCATCTTAATTCTGCTATAAACAAAGCAAGTGATCTGTTAAATTCCAATTACATGATAAAATTAGTGGGCCTAATAAGGTGCCCTGTGGGTGACATCATAACATACATCCAAAACTATCACGCAGCGTTCTCTCGCGGGACTGCAATGATGACTCAACAGAAACTTCGCCGGCCATCCCGCCTGCCGCAACAACCCCCCCACCCCCTCCTCCACCATCTTGGAAAATATAAATGCACTCTGCACAGCAACTCACGCCAGACATGTTTTTCATTTGTAAACACAAATGCAATCAAATACAGCAAGGGCGGAGTCAAGTCACTGCAATCTGATTTTTATCATCACAACGTGCTGCTTTATTCGCCATGTAATCCCGTCACAGATCCGCTTTAGGACAGATGAAGGTAAATTTAGGTCACTGTATTCATTTAAAAAAAATGATGATGAGGGAGGAGGTGGTTGGGGTATACTGTAGTGGATCTATAGGACGAGTAATCCCTTTTGTGAATTCAATGTCAAGTTGTTTTTGTTGCACAATAACTGCAAAATTTCAACAATGTATTTTATTTTGGGGGAGGGGGTGTTGCAGTCTATACACTTGCCCCCCCCCCCCCCCCCAAAAAAAAAAAAAAAAAAAAATAGTGCGCACCGATGATGCCTCCACCAGCTGTTCTGCAATGCGGTAATCCGGTCCCACCACCAAATAGACTTGTGTCCACACACACATATTGCATCACAACCGTGCACAAACTCACCCAAAAACATATATCTTACCTTTTATTTCAATATAATGTATGAAATATGATTGCTTCTTGAAGCCTGGCACACCTGCAGCCGAAACGCATCGTCCTGCGTGCAGACGCGAACCCCTCCTCTTCGGGTCCGGATGGAACTTTTCGTTTTGGAGCAGAGGGTGCGGGGAGACACGTGACCGCCGCTGGCCAATCAGAATGCAGGGATGGCGGAGTTGCTGAGGAGAACCGGAAATGGACAATCTAAAACGGCACTGGAATGAACAATTTTGGATGATTCAAGGCCATTTTAAAAATAAATTAATACAAACATAAATAAACAAATCCTTACCTTTGAAAGGGGAAGTTGGTTGTACTTCACAAACGGCTCGACACACACAATATAATCAAAACATTCAACTTCCTGGTGTACCAGGTAGTGCTAGCCACTTCCGGTAATTAAGTGACTGGTTGAGTAAACATATGCCAAATTTAAAACTTGAAGCCAACGTTTATTCAAACATTTTCGCCCTATTTTTTTTATCTTCATTTAATACAAAATACTTGTCGTGTTATAGCAAGAGGAACCCGTTGAACAGACTCACTCTCATGCTTAGACGCGAACAGCTCCCGGGTACGTTGGAATTTTTCGTATTGGAGCGACACGTGACCGGCACTGGCCAATCAGAATGCAGGGATGGCAAATTTGCCGAGAACCGGAAATTGATAATCTTAAACATCACTGGAATGAACAATTTAGGATTATTCAGACACACACAATAAACAAGAAATAAATGAAACATTACCTTTGAAAGGGGAGAGTAGGTTGTACATTAAAAATACTTCGAGAACAAATTACATCCACAATAATCAAAACGAACATTCAACTTCCTGGTGTACCAGCTACTTCCGGTAATAAAGTGGCTGGTTGAGATCGAAATCTTCAAGACAACGTTTATTCAACCATTCCTCCCTATTTGTTTTAACTTAATTTAAATACAAAATAATTTGTCGTGTTATAGCAAGAGAACCCCGTTGAATAGACTCACTCTCATGCTGAGACCCCTCCTGGGTGCAGATGGAATTGGAGCAGGTGTGGGGAGACACGTAACCACCGCTGGCCAATCAGAATGCAAGGATGGCAGCGTTTCTGATAACCGGAAATCGATAATCTGAGACATTACTGGGAAGAAAATAGTTGGATTATTCAGACACACGGAATTTTTAACAATAAACAATGAATAAAAGAAACGTTACCTTTCAAAGGGGAGTGTTGGTTGTACATTACAAATACCTCGAGAAAAAAATGACATTCACAATAAAACGAACATTCAACTTCCTGGTGTACTAGAAAGTACCAGCCACTTCCGGTAATGAAGTGGCTCGTTGAGTAAACTGTGCTAATTTGAAATCTTGAAGCCAACATTTATTCAACCTTTCCCCTCCTATTTGTTTTAAACTCATTTAATACAAAATATTTGTAGTGTTAAAGCAAGGGAAAACCGTTAAACAGCCTCGCTATCATGCTTCTCGCGTACAATCTCGCCATACAGTCGCCATAATCGCTGGAGAACGTTTTACAAAATGTGTCAAGTTAGCATTTGTGTCATCGCATTTTGGCTTACACGTGTCAAAATAGTGTTTGTCCATTTACCTTTAAATGATTTGTTTGTGTGTGTGCAGTTAATGTAGCAATAAAGTTTTGTTTTTTTTTGAAAAGTGCACAAACAAGACAACTGTCACCGGAACTGGGCCACAAGCAAGATAATCTCATTTAAAATGTTGGGAGTTCACTTGAAGAATAAAGAAGAAACAAAATCACAGCAAATAAAAACTAAATAGTCATGTGTCACACTACCCACAATGCAACGGGGCTGATTTTTTTCCACGCTCAGGTCAAACTAGCTATTTACAAAATAAAAAAACACATAAAGCTGACATGACCTAAAAACTTGATGCAAGTTATGATAAACGACATATGCGAGGTGGGGGTGGAGCAAAATCAAGTCGCCATTTTGAGAATTGGATGACGAAAAAAGCCTGAAAAGAAAAAGAAAATATGTTCCACATTCAGCATCATTTTCCTAAACTGCCATTTTCACTCCAAAGTATGACTATTTAGGAAAAAAAGAAAAAGCTTTGACCTTGCATTTGACATTCCACATTTGTATATTTCATAATAGTGGTTAAATAAATGGACATTACCAGTCACGGCATTGGGCATAGCTGGATAAACATTTAAAGACACGGTAAAGGTAATTTGTAGTATAGTGATACCTTGGCTTCCGAACTTAATTGGTTCCCAGACAGTGTAAGGCGAAAAGTGTGTATCCCAAAAATAAATTTACCATAGGAAACCATTAAAATGAGAATAATCCGTTCCCAGGTCCCCATAAAACATAATTTTCTAATTTTCTAAGCCTTAAAACTACACAAAATGTACCTTATTTTATGTATAATAAATATGCTATGGTATTATAATTAATGAAATAAACTGTACTGTATAATAAATTTGTTTTATTTACCTTTGTGATGGTCGTTGATGGCTTGATGGAATGGAGTGGCCTGTTTCATCAGCATTAAACACTTGATGAGGAACGTAACCTTCTTTCAACATCTTGAGGAATGATGTAGGTACTTTGTCTGTGATAATTTTATCTAGTTCCTCATCAATTGTGTTCTGTATAGCTGGGTTGATCACTTTTTGCATCAGGTGTACAGATGTTATGTGCGGGTTCGTTTGTGGAGTCTGATTGATGGGATATTTTAACCTTGCAGTCTACACTCTGCCTGTGAACTATCAGAGTTGAAACTCTCTCACTGTCGTCTGCCTGTCGCTTTAATGTTTAAACCACCTTGCGGGGAATAGTGGACAAAAACAAAATCGCCTGCCATTTTGTTTTTAGAAGAATTGGCTCGTTCGCGAACGACACATCGCTAATTGAGGCAGCTCCGCGTACGAAAAAGTTCGTATGCCAAGGTAAAATGTTCATAAATTTAACGTTCGTAAACCAAAAAGTTCGTACGCCAAGGGCTTCGTAAACCGAGGTATCACTGTATGTGCCTTGGCTAACTATTTTTTTCCACCCTTTGCCTCCAAATAAACTGCATCATACGCTTTGGGGTGGCCATTTTAGGAATCAAGATGGACTCCATGCAGTTAATTCCAGTTTGGATGCATTGTGGTTGTATGGAAATGCTAGCAAAGGCTAGCAAATGGTGCGCACACACACATTCCTTTCTATATTGCTTCTCCAGAGGGCCGTTCCCTCGACACCATCTGGGCGGCGGTGTCGGAAGGGGTGAAAGGTGGAAAGAAATAATTAATGGGTGCATCCAGGGTGACGGGTTGCCATGGTGATGAACCACGGCGGTCCAAATTGAAGCGTCCTTCGCACGGAGCGACGTTTAGACAAAGGAGTTCATGGCGTTGACGGGCGACGGCGCCTCCGAACTCTCGTTGCCCTCGTGCGTGTCCTTCTCCTTTTTGCCGCTGTACTGGCCGATGAAGGAGCCGTCCTCGTTGAACTGGCCGTCCCCGCCCTCCCCGTAGTCCACCAGGCTGTCGTCGCTCTCGTCGCGCCGCACCGTGCCGTTGGACGGCGTCCGGCTGCCCTTCAGCGGCTTGTGGTCCTCCGTGTCACTGTTTAAAAAAATAAAAATAAAAAGAATAAAATACAAATAAAATACAATAAATTAGTAGGTTGAACCCTTGACCTCATGTACAACAAGAGGGGACTCTGGTGCATTGACTGCAATCAATACTTGTTGTTATGGGGGAATTTGTTAGTTTTTCAAAATAATAAAAATATAAAAGTATATAATAATAATATAATATAATAATATAATAATACAACGATAAAGTAATAAAATAAAATAAAATAAAAAATAAAATAAAATATAATAAAATGGCAACATGATAAAATGATAAATTAATAATATAAAATAAATTAAAAAATAACATATTGCAATAATTATATAATGCAATAACACAATAATAAAGTAATATAATAATAAAATGATAAAATTAAATTAATAAAATGAAATAATAAAATAAGAGAATAATAAAATGATAAAATTATAGAGTAATCAAATAAAATAATAATATTTTAACATACAGTTATCAAATAAATTAATAAAGACTATAAAATAATAAAACAATAAATTAGTACAATAATAAAATAATACAATTATAAAGTAATAAAATAAAATAATAACATAACATAACATAATGCAATAATGCAATAATAAAATGATAACATTATGACATAAAATTATCAAATAAAATAATAAAGACTATAAAATAATAAAACAATAAATTACTACAATAAAATAATACAATTATAAAGTAATAAAATAAAATAATCACATAATCAAATAAAATAATAACATAACATAATGCAATAATAAAATGATAACATTATTACATAAAATTATCAAGTAAAATAATAAAGACTCAAAAATAATAAAACAATAAATTAGTACAATAATAAAATAATACAATTATAAAGTAATAAAATAACATAAAATAAAATTGAAAAATAAAATAATAAAATAATAAAGTAAAACAATAAATTAGTACAATTATAACATAAAATAATAAAACTAAATACTAAATAATTAACTAAATAAATTTGTAAATTTCTAAAATTAAATCATACAGTACAAAGCAACACAGTAATACAATAACAAAATAAAATCATCATAAAATCATAAAAGAATAATCAAATATGAGTTCCAAATTGAGCACTCTGACTGAACTTTGCTGTGTTTTATGGCTTTGACATTATGAAAAAAACTTTTTACATGTTATGGACTGGTAGTAGTAGTAGTAGTTACGTGCTTATAAATGAAATGTATTATTAGTAGTAGTTATATTTAGTACTGTGTGTCTTCATTTAACAAGACAAGGACTGTAACTAATGAAATCAATGATGGCTTCCCTACAACTAAAAGAGTTTAAGTTCGCATTAAGTTTGTTAAAGAGGACAAATTTGTTTGATGAGATAGTTTCTAGGGTTAGTTGCGATTGAGTCTTGCCTCTGTGGCGTGTTTGCTATTGGGCTCCGCTGATGTCTTGGCAGCTTCGCATAATGTTCTATGTACAAATAACCACAGTAGGTGAGAAAGTGGGTCTGTGGGGGGGATAGTGGAAGTCTGTCTTACCTGTATTCTCCAAAGGTGCCATCGTCCTCCTTCATGGGCTGGATCTCCGGGTCTTGGTGAGCTTCTTCTTTCTCTTTTACTGTCGAAGGCATAAACACATCACCCAAAAGGAATCCATTATAAATACACACTTAAAGGACAACCGACATCTCCGGACAATAATTTATAAAATGGCTTCAAATGACTTCTACTGAGCGTATTTTAATAACATTCCACCGCATCTAGCTATATTTTACGTTTTAAGGCTCGTGCTGAATATTCAGGAAGTCTTGTTTTTGAGTTGGTGACGAGTCCGTATGTGATGTCACTAAAGGTACGCCCCTGACCAAAAAAAAAAAAAAAAAAAAAGACGCATTGTAGCGGACCTTCCATCACATCAATGTATTTTGCTGTACTTGTTTGGTCTGGGGACCTCGTGTTGCACCCAAAAGCTGCCAGAAGAGGGCGTCCAAGCTCCATATAAGGAATTTATTTTATTAGCCTGTGGAAACGGAGGTGGTCACAGGAGGTCGCCATTTTGTGCCTCTTTTCTGGTGATCAGTTTCTCCCCAATGTGCCTCAAAATGGCATGGAATAAATTCTTTAATCGATTGCAAACATGTATGCTTTCCTCTTCAGAACTATTTGAATAATATTAATAAAATGTTTTTCTGATGTCAGTTAAGAAACAAAAAAGTGACGTCGGTTGTCCTTTAAATACACTCTTTTTACCTGGATACTTGCCGCCTTTGTTCCTCTTGATGAAACAGACGATGAGGAGCACCAGGATGAGCAAAGCGATGGCGCACATAAGCCCGATGAACCAGCCTTGGGTGGCGATGTCCACGTGTCGACTGGCCACGGCTACGAAAGGCAGAAAGATTCAATGTGTGGGTGAGTAGGTGGGCTTAAGAGGGGTGCGCGGGGGTTGTCAGTAATGGAAGTCATGATGCAATGTGAAAATGATAGACAGAATGATAGAAAATAGACACGTTTCATGCTTAGAAGGCCCACAATGGAAACAGAAAAAAATCTGGGGTCAATCTGAGGTGAACAGACACAGCCTGTTAAACTGTCTAATTTAAAACAGATTTTTTTCTTACTGTCTGTAAGAAAAGAATCTGTTTTAAATTAGGTATCAAGTAGACAGGATGAACTAATACAACTATTACTGTTAAACTGTCGTCTTCATGTAGGAGATGTGGCCGTGGCCTAATTTAGGATTTGGTAAACTCCTTCAAAGGAAGATGTCATTAGCCAGGTTACAAATCCAGTTATACCTTGTCTTACGATCTTAATTGGTTACCAAAAAGGTGTGTATTCCAAAACAATAATTTCCCATAGAAAACCATTAAAATTAGAATAATCCGTTCCCAGGTCCCCATAAAACATAAGTTTCAACGAAATAAACCTTAAAACTACACACAATATACCTTATTTTATGTATGACAAATGTGCTATGGTATTGTAATTAAAGAAATAAACTGTACTGAATAATAAAGTCATTTTATTTACCTTTGTGATGGTCGTTGATGGCTTGATGGAATGGATAGCTTTTTGTATAAAGTGTCTCAAGGAGCTCTGGGTTGTACATCTTAGTAGTTGTGATATTGCAACAGATGAAGGCAGACACACACTTCCCTTGCTTGTATGTTCTCTTCCAATTATGATGCTTGTGCGGGTTATTTGTGGAGCCTGATTGATGGGATATTTTAACCTTGCAGTCTACACTCTGCCTTTGTACTATCAATAAAGTTGAAACAAGTCCAAATTTCACTGTGGTTTCTATCCATGTTCTCATCTTTTTACTTTTGTTATTTTTTTTAACTTTTGTTTTTTGTCTCAAGCTCTGTCGTCTCCCTTTCGTGTGTGTTTGTTTCTGTCGGTTGTCCTTTAAATTTGCATATACATACTCTCAATACATAGCTTAGCAGAGGGCTGCAGATGTTGTGTCCGAGCCTTTGTTCACAGTGTCAGACTGAATATCTCTATCTAAAGGTGAGTAAAATGAGCCATTTTTTTTGGAGGGGGCGGCTATTGAGATGGAGCTAAGTGAGAAAGTAAAATTCGGAAATGACGAATGGGACTAATGAAACAAAACGACAATGAGGCATGCCGCCTGACCTGGCACCGTCACCACCTCTTCGTTTGTGGTGTGGAACGCCGACCCGGACGGGTCTCGAGCGACCACACGCACCCTATAGGACGTCCCGGGTTTTAAGCCTTTTAAAATATGCGAGTGAGAACCGTTAACCGATTCCTTTTTCCAGTCTTCTTTACCTGAAATGGAAAGTTATGGGTGGAGAAACGTTTACATTACACGGCGGGGTTGAGTGAACGCCGTTATTTGATACGTGAGAGCCTTACTGTTTTCCACCGTGTATTCCACGTAAATGTTCTTATGCTGTCCAAAGTATTCCCAAGTGATCAACGCGCACTCCTCCGAAACGGATGTGTTCACGATGCCAAAAACGGGGCCGACAGAGGGCGCTGAATACATAACGCAAAAAAGGGAAAGGGGCGGGGTTTCATTCCCCAAAATATTGGAATAAAAACACCACTATGGTATTGATAGCTTTTTGGTGAAGTTTCAGGATGAACCATTTTAACATCACATTAATAATTGATACTAAGTGACGCTTGATGCAAAATTTCCACATATTTTGGGGGGTACGGATTAGCGTTACATTTTTAACTTGTTCGCTGCCATTCCCGAATTTATTATTGAAAAGTGTGACGTAGAGCGCCATTCCAGAATCTGATAAAGCGCTGGTCAGACCTCTGACAATGTTTTTCCTTATCACAAGGTGGTAGCATTTGCCTTTTGTCCATGTTAGCGCTTTGTCCCAGCTTCAGCTGTTGTTAAAGCGCTATATGATTCAATATAATAATGATACTAATAATAATAATACTAAAAATAATACTACTACTACTACTACTACTACTAATACTAATAATAATAATAATAAAAATAATAAAAGATAGAAAGCTAGCTAATAGATAGCCAGCTAGACAGTTAGCTAACTAGCTAGATAGCCATACAGCTAATAAATAGCCAGCTACATAGCTAGCTAGCTATTGTAATTTGTACAGCTGCCCCCATCTAGCTATTAGCTGCCTATTGGCTTGCTAGCTAGCTTTCTATCTATTTGTCTTACTATTCTATTTGAGTTAATTCTGGTTGAGTGAACGCTAGCGCGTGTGGCTGCCGCTGCTCACCCACAGAAAAACAAATAGTGCTTGTAAATGAAATGCATTATTATTATTATTATTATTAAGGAATTACCATATTTTCTGCAATATAAGGCACACCTTTTTTTTTTAAGTTGACCATGCGCCTAATAATCCGGTGTGCCTTATGAATGGAAAACATTTAAAATGTCATTCATTGAAGGTGCCCCTTATAATGCGGTGCACCTTATGTATGGAAAATGTTTTTAATATATCACAAGGGGGCAGGCAGCATTTCCCCTTTTTTCCATGTTAGCGCTTTGTTCCAGCTTTGGCTGTTGATTAAAGCACCATATAAATCAGTTATGTATTGTATTTTGGACATATGCCCCCATTTCAAGCTCAGATAACTCCAGATGCATATTACCTAGGAATTAACTCTTTTTTTTTCTGATGAAAGAAGAGCGTCTAAGGTTTCTTACGCTGGATTAAATGTTTATGTCGTCCTAAAACTCTATATTCTGTGGTTCCTGCAATTTGAGTGACAATGCCACTGTTTGGCAGTGAATGAGTTAAAATGTTGCCATGACAACATGTTGTATGTAGCCCATTTTGAAATTTCACCGAAAAAAATCGGATAGAAGGTGAGAGAGAAGAGGTGCGGGGGGGAAAAGCTTGTGTACCCTTGCCAAGCGGGGTTTGCGTAGACCGAGTGACGGGGGAGGTTGGCTGAGGAGGGGGCTCGGTGGGGCCTAAAAGAACACGGAAGAAAGGTGAGACAAACACCAAGAAAGAAACAGCGTCGTGCTAGTTGATCATGTCATTTTCAAGAAGGGGGGAGGGCAAATTTGAGTATATATTTTTTTTTTTTTTGGGGGGGGGGGTTGTTACATTTTTATAGTAATAATAATAATAATAATAATAATAATACAGTAAACTCTCATTATATCGATATTCTCGGGAGTCTGAAAAAATATCGATATAACTGGACTATCGATATATCCAATCCTGCGGGCATGTAATTTTCTCCTTGAGTTCATAGAAATACAGTAAAGTCTCGTTATATCGATATCGGATATATCGATAGTCCCGGTTATATCGATGCTATTTCTATGCACGCACGGAGAAAATTACATGCAAACAGGGTCGGATATATCGATAGTCCCGGTTATATCGATATTTTTCGGACTCCCTTGAATATCGATATAACGAGACTTTACTGTAGTATCGTAATAAGCAGTACTATCGATATAACCCATATCGATATAATTAGACTTTACTGTAATACATTTATTGACAATTGGGCCAGGTCATTTGTTGAAGAGGAGTTTGGGGTCAAGGCAAAAACAATGATAGTACATAAAAGACTTGAAAATGACAGTGAGCGTGAAAAAAAATAGCTAAAATATGAAGCCTGCCCCCACCCTGACGCTTCATATTTTGCCCATCAGTACTCTAAAGTGCAGCTAGCTAGCATCTCGCTATCTTCTCGAAAGTGCACAAACAACAAAGGGTGTCTTGACCTTTGACTGTGGCGACAGTGGGACGAGTGCGAGCTTGGAGAGAAATAGAAAAAGAAAATAAGAGATTGCGGTGCTTTATATCGTAACCCCCCCCTAAGCCTCGTCCCGTCCCAGGTGTGCGCCAACTCACTGGTTTCCATGATGGTGGAAGCCTCTTTGGTGATATCGGCGCCGGCGCCCTTGATGGTCTTTGCGCTCAAGCGGAACTTGTAGAGGACGCTGGAGTTAAGGTTGTCCAGCGTCACGGTGGTCTCGTTGATCGGGAAATCCATAGCGCTGATCGGCCCCGATTCAGTGGCGTTCACAACTGAGAAAGAAGACATAGGGCCAAATGTCAAAGAGCGCTGATGCGTATGAGGAACTGTCGCGGCTCGGAATTGAAGTGGATTTTACGTAGGACAGGAGATGTGAGGCGATTTGATTTGTTTTGGTCAATGGATACTACGGTTTTGTGTTTGCTTTCAACATTTAGCTTGGAGCAGAGGTAAACGTTCTATACCACCATGACGTCCCTGATCCACTGGTGAAAATGACGCTTGGATCCTCTCCTTTTTCATCCAGAACTGCTTCATACAACAAAGTGGGGTGCAGGAAGTGCTTAAAATTGAATGACTGTGTGTCTTTTGCGTTGTGTCACATAATTTGTTATTTTGTTTTTGTGTATTTATTTATGTATCTGTGTATTCATGTATCTTTGTATGTATTTATGTATCTCTTCATGTATCTATGTAGTATCTATTTATATACCTTTTTGTATGTTTTGATCTATTTATCTATACTATCTACTTATTTTCTATATTTATTTATTCATGTATCTATAGGTATTTTTTATTTATGTATATTTGTTTATGTATTTATTATTTATCTATAATATTTATCGATAATCTTTATTTAATTATCTATAATTTTTATTTATTTATGGATCTATAATATTTATTTATGTATCTATCTATATTTATCGAAACCGTTTATTTATTTAGATATGTATTTATATTGTATTTATTTATTCATGTATTTATTCATGTCTTGATGTATTTATGTACTTATGTACTTGTGTAATTATGTACTTATGTACTTATTTACTCGTGTACTTATTTACTTGTATATTTATTTACTTAAGTACTTATTTACTTATTTATTTCCTTATTTACTTATTTATATATGTATTTATATATGTATTGCTATTTGTATTTATTTATTTACTTATTTATTGATGCATTTATGTACTTATGTACGAATGTCCTTATTTACTCAAATACTTATTTACTTACTTATTTACTGACTTATTTGTTTACTTACTAATTTACTTATTTCTTTATTTTTGTCTGCGCAAAGATGTGACGTGATTGCTTGTACCTGGCTGGTATTTAAGCGTGTAGCCAATCAGGCGTCCATTTTTATGCAACGGTGAGCCCCATTCCAGAGTGAGAGAGTCCAAACTTGGATTCAAGATGTTGAGAAAAGACGGTGGTCCTGGCACTAAATCACAACATGGAGCAAATATTTGGAAGGGAAACTGCGAAATAACATTTTTTGACGGCCAAATATCGTCTACAGACCTCCTTCCGGTGTCTCAAACTCCTTCTCCTGACTCTGGGGACCTTCTCCTTTGCTATTCAACACCCTGATGAAGATGATGTACAGGCTGTAGGGTTGCAGGCCCGGTAGACGACCTTCAGTGAGGTTCCCGCTGAAGGTCAGAACCTGTTCTTCCGATTCTTGATCCGCTTCCTCTTCGCTTTCGTGCAAACCCCGCTGGCGACGGTAGTATACCTGCGGGAGGTTGAACGTGACAGCTCGTGAGGAATTATGATTGACAGGACGAGCTTCCAGGGGAGTCACGACCTTCCTCTGTGTTCAAGGTTACCCTTTTTTTTTTTTTTTTTACTGACCTTGTAGCCCTTTAGTTTCCCACGGACCGAGTGAGGGGTCACCGGCTCCCAGTGGACTTGTGCCGTCGTGCTGTTGTGGACCGTGACCAAGACATCATCCGGGGTGGACAAAGGCACTAAAAACGGATCAATAAAAGAAGAACAGGTGAGCAAAGAATAGTTGTTGTTTTTTTTTGCGAGGAATTCAAACATGGCCGCCGCTCACAGTCTTCCCCCGAGTATCCGATGACGATTTCCGCCTCGGGCCCGTTGCCGTAATCGTTGAGAGCTTGGACTTTGATCTCGTAAGGAACGTAGACGGGAACTCCGGATATGACGAGACGTGAGGAGTTGGCCACCGTCTTGGAGGACCAATCTTGATCCACGTGCCTTTGCCTCCACAGCACCTTGTACTCCAGACCGGGTCCGTTGGACTGGAATCCTGTGAGCGACTATAAATGAATATTTTACCGGATGTCAGTGAATGCCTCGATTCAACAACTAAGTCATTATTTGTTATTTATTACAACCAGATTTTTGGGGGTAACTTGTATATTATTTATTTATCTATTGATTTATTTCAGTAATTTACTTTTTGAATTTTACATATTTATATCTTTAAATATTTATTATTTTTTAATGTGAATACCTGTCTATCTGGCTTGATAGCTATCTATCTATTAGCTATCTAGCTAGCTGTCTTGCTGGCTAAGTAGCCGGCTAGCTATTAGCTATATAATAATAATAATAATAATAATAATAATAATAATACATTTCACTTATAAGCACCTTTCAAAACTCTCAAGGTCACTTTACAGTCACATGATGAGTTTTTCTGTGGGTCAGTAGCGGCAGCAACGTTCACTCAACCCACAAGTAACGCAAATAGATGGAAAGCTAGCAAGCTAGCTAACAGATAGCTAATAGATAGCCAGCTATCTATTCACCCAGTCAGCTAAATAGCCATATAGCAAGCTAGCTAGATAACCAGCCAGCCAGCTAGAGAGCTAATATTAGCTAGCTTTCTATCTATTTGATTTATTACAACCAGATTTTTTTTTCGTAAATTGCATTTTATTTATTTATCTATTGCTTTATTTCACTAATTTACTTTTTGCGTTTTAAATATTTATTATTTATTAATTTGAGTACCGGTCTAGCTGGCTTGCTAGCTATCTAGCGAGCTATCTATTAGCTATCTAGCTAGCTCTCTAGCTATTAGCTATATATTATAATAATAATACATTTCATTTATTAGCGCCTTTCAAAACTGTCAAGGTCACTTTACAGTCACAGGATGTTTTTCTATGGGTGAGCAGTGGCAGCCCCACACGCCAGCGTTCACGCAACCCGGAATAACTGAAAAATATAGCTAGCTAATAGATTTATTCATCCATCCGTACATTTACATGTATGTATTTATTTATGTATTTACTTTAGCCAGCTTTCTATCTATTTGAGTTACTTCCGGGTTGAGTGAACGCTGGCGCGTGTGGCCCGCCGCCGCTCACCCACAGCGAAACTGATACTGCGACTGTAAAATGACCTTGAGAGTTTTAAAAGGCGCTTATAAATGAAATGTATTATGTGGCTGCCGCTGCTCACCCGCAGATAAATTATCCTGTAACTGTAAAGTGTCCTTGAGTTTTGAAAAGCACTTATAAATGAAATGTATAATTATAATTACAATTACGATTATTCTTACTATTATTATGACTATTATGACTATTATTATTATTAGCATTTTTTTCGGCCTGCAGTGACAGTAAATGACCATTAGATGTCAGTGTTTCACCTCGCCAGTGTGCTCACCGTCCAGGAAATGACCAGGTTGCCAGGTTCTGTTCCTTTTACTTGAACATCCGAAGGATTCTCATCGGGGGCTGCGACGCCAAAGAAAACATGACAACACGAACAGGCAATCGATTGGAAATTCACAGCCGTGTCCCGGTACGTACCCGCCGGGTTGGTTCTGTACTGGCGCGATGGCTGACTGGCGAGGCTGTAGCCCACCTGGTTCTTGGCCACGACCCGGAATGAGTAGTAGACGTACGGGGAGAGTTCCAGTTGCGCCGTGGTGCTCGTACCGGCGACCTCGGTCATGTTGATCCAGACGCCGGGTCGATGTAGTAAATCCTCATACTGGATTAAAAACTCTTAAGAAAATGATGCATCGGGTTCCATTTTAAGAGTTTTAAATAACAAAATAGCCCCGCCCCCCACCCCAAAAATATGACATACTTTGTATGGGACTGTTGCGTTCGTCTCCGGGTAACCAGGTGAGCTGAACACTGCGCTCGGTTTGGTCCGTGAGTTCTAAACGAGTAGGCGGGTCGGGTTTCTCTGTCAAGACAAGAAACTCATTTAAACGATTGCAAAAAAAAAAAAAAAATGGAGCATTTGGGAAATTGGATTCATTTTCGCGACTCTTTTTCGGCCAGCGAGAATGTCATTCACTGCCAGACGATGTGCAAAAAATATGTCCACCCCAGTGCCAGGGTTTTTGTCATTTTCACTCAAATTCCAGGACCCACACAATATTGGGTTTTAGGACTACATGAACATTCAATACGGCGTTAGAAACCTTAGCCTCTCTTCTTTCATGAGAAAAAAAAATAGTTAATTCTTAAGTTATATGGTCCTGGAGTTATCACAGCTTGAAATGGGGGCAGATGACCAAAGTACAATACAATACATTACATATTGATTGATATATTCAAAAGCTGTAACAAAGCATAACTTTGCTGCTGTGTTATTTCCGGGTAGAGTGCACGCTGGCGCGAATGGCTGCCACTGCTCACCCGCACAAAAAAAAAAAAAATCCTGTGACTGTTAAGTGTACTTGAGAGTTTTGAAAGGCGCTTAGAGATTAAATGTATTATTATTATTATTATTATTATTAAAATGGAAAAAAGGGGAAATGCTGCCCCCTCGTGGAAGGGAAAAACATTACCAGAGGTCTGACCAGCGCTTTATTGGCAACCCTTCGCAAGAGAAAAACAAAACCCGAACAAATTTGGGAATGGCAGTGAGTGAGTGAATGAGAATAAAGACAGACAAAAGAATAATAGCGAGGTTTGTATAAAAATGTAATCATTATTTTAAATTCATTTTTTTTCCCCCATTTGTGACCCTCCCAAAAATAAATTACCGTATTGTCTACACTATAAGAGAAAATAAATAAATATAAATAAAAATAAATAAATAAAATAAAATATTTTGACCATGTACCTCATAATCCGATGCGCCTTGTGTATGGAAAAGGTTTTTAAATCTGTCATACGTTGAAAGTGCACCTTATACAGGTACCAGCCGACTTACGACCGGGTTGACTTACAACCATCCACCATACTTACGACCACGACCGCCAGACCCTATTTTTTTTATTTTAATGCAACGCGCTAGCAACCCGGCAACGCGTATGACAATTTTAGGCCAGCCAACCAGCATCTCACTCTCGCACACCAATCGACTACGTGATGCACCAGAGGGGGGAGTGCCCACCGATGCCAGCCTCGGCGCGGCCAAGACTAGATCCGAGGCGGGTCGGGCGTCGAGTCTCTATTCAACAATTAGAATGGACTTTGACTTACGACATTTTGACTTACGGCCATTTTGACTTACGGCCATTTTGACTTACGGACATTTTGACTTACGGCCATTTTGACTTACGACCATTTTGACATACGACCATTTTGACTTACGGCCATTTTGACTTACGGACATTTTGACTTACAACCATTTTGAATTACGACCATTTTGACATACAACCATTTTGACTTACGACCGGTTGGTCGGAACGGAACCCAGTGCTAAATCGGATGTTACCTGTATTCCAGAGAATACGGTACTTGCTAATCATAGCATAAGGCATACGCACAGAGTCAAATTTAGGACCATTGGAAGAGAAATGTAAACGTTAGATGAGGGAAGGTTTGCGGGTGTGGGTAAGGGGGGGGGGGGGGGGGGGGGGGGGGTTCAAGGGTGGAGACAAGGTCACATGACTACACCAGAGAGGATATTTGTTTACCGTAGAAAATAGCCGGAGTGGGAGTAGCCTCTGAGAGAGCAAGAATCAAGAGTAGAGTACACAGAAAGTTAGCGAAAGTGACATACACATACAGGAGGTTGCGCAAGAAAATTGGAGAATATTGGGGGCGGGGTCAAGGGTCGAAATAAAGAGCGCGAGTACCAACGACTGTCAGCGTAGCGCTGGCGGAGTCCCGGTCCAGGGTGGTGTTCATGATGCACGTGTACGTTCCCTCGTCTTCATCCGTCACATCTTTGATGACCAAATTGTCAGTGTCCACCTCAAATCTGAATGTCAAAAATATTTTTCACCACGTTTGAGTACACGTCACGTCGCGTCCAACCTACCTTTCATCGTCGGGCAGCTCGCCGCCATTTTTGAGCCAGGTCATGGTGGGAATGAGCGACGGGTCGTGTTTGACTTTACATTCGAAGACGGCGCTGGTTCCCCGTTGCGCCACTTTGTATTCGGGTTGCTTGAGGATCCGGGTGGGCTCTTTGACCTCCAGGAAAACGTGGTTCTCTTTGACGCCCAGGTTATTGGTGGCAACGCATGTGTACTTGCCGCTGTTTTGCGACTGGGCCACGTTGATCTCCAGGGTACCGTTTTCGTGGATCACGTAGGGCTCTTCGCTCTTGATGGTGATTAGACCGTCCTTGAACCTACCAAGAAGCAAATATATTGAAGACATTGACTTTTTTGTAGGAGGGGTTGTGATAGTAAAGGCGTTTTTACCATGTGATGGTCGGGATGGGTGAACCAAAAGTAGCACAATGCAGTAAAGCGGGGCTATTGGTGATGACCTGGTACACTCGGTTGGGAGGGGTGAGCACCCTCGGCGGTTCCGCTAAAGGGAATAAGAGTCCAAATGGCCATCAGCCCGTCAAAACGTTTTTTTAGGGCACTTACCGAGAACGCTGACAAAAGCGTTAGCGAGTAGATAGCCGAATTCGTTGGAGGCGTTACACTGGTAAACCGCACTGGAGCCTGTCTGAACGCGGCTAAGAATGACGGTATCGGCATCCACTTTGCGGGTGGGGTCCTCGGGAGCGTCTAAAGAGCAAATATGTGAAGTAAAATGAAGAGTATTTTCAACCATAATCCGTTCCAGAAACAGGTTCGAAAACCGAAACATTTCCCATGATAACTACATTTTTGGTCAAAAACAGAATTGGACGTGACCAGAGATGTTCCAAAACTGAGGTTTGACTACACAGTCAAACCTGGGTTTTTGACCATAATCCATTCCAGAAGCCTATTTGGTGGAAAACCAAAAATTTCCCTTTTTAATCAATGTCTTCTCATTTTTAATCGTGATTAAACAATAGAAACATGTCGACTCACAACGGAATGCTAAACGAGGATAATGCGTCGCGACACAAGGAAGTGACGTATAAGGAAGCGAAGGAGAGTTGAGTGAGTTGAGTTCAGGTGCACTCAGTTTGGTTAAGAACCGATTTTTGGTTGTAAACCAAGACATAAAAAAAATGACATTTTTGGTCGAGAAACCGAATTAGACGTGAACCAAGACGTTCGAAAACTGAGGTTTGACTGTACAGTCAAACCTGGGTTTGACCATAATCTGTTCCAGAAACCTAGTTGAAAACCTATTTGGTCGAAAACCAAAACAATCCCTTTATAATTAATGTAATCAATGTATGATTTTTTTTTTAAATCAAAATTGAACAATACAAACATGTTGACTCACAATGGAACGCTACATGAGGATAATGCGTCGGTCACAATGAGACGCGACACAAGGAAGTGACGTATAAAGAAGCAGAGGGTAGTCGAGTGATGCGTTCAGGTGCGCTCAGTTTGGTCCAAAACCCATTTTTGGTTGTAAACCAAGACATAAAAAAACTTGACATTTTTGGTCGAAAACAGAATTGGACACGAACCAAGACATTCGAAAACAGGTTTGACTATAACAGTCAAACCTCGGTTTTCAACCATAATCAGTTCCAGAAACCCATTTGGAAACCTATTTCCAAAATCTTCCCTTTATAATCAATGTAATCAATGTTTGACTGTAAATAACAAAAAATACAGACTGAATAAGATTTGTCGAAACTCCAGAAAACGGCAACTTGAGCAACAGATAAGCACACAGCGCTCACTTTCTATGGGCACTCCGTTGATGAACCAACTAATATCCGGTTTCGGGTCTCCGCTGACCCGGCAAGTCAGGATGCCGGTCTCATTTGGGGCCAGGATCAAGTTCCTGGGGGCGCTGATCCAGAATGGAGCCGCTGATGAATAGAAAGGTGATAGAGAATAGACATAATAGAAGTTAGCCTATTTAAAAGTTTCATGCTGTTGTATGCTTAGTTGGTTAATAGAAGGCCCACAATGGAAACACAGAAAATCTGGGGTCAATCTGAGGTGAATGGACACAGCCTGTTAAACTGTCATCTTCATGTAGCAGAGGTCCGACCTTTAACGGTAACCTTGATGGTGTGTTGCGCCGTCCCTAGGCGGTTAGCGGCGGCGCAGGTGTAATCGCCGGCGTCAGTTTCACCGACATCCACGATCTTCAAGGTTTTTTTGTAGTTGAGGAAGGAAACCCTGCTGCTCGGTAACTCTCCTCCATCTTTCTGCCAAGACATCTCCGGAGTGGGCCTGTCGCGATTAGAATTGAAATGTATTATTATTATTATTATTATTATTATCTATAATAATAATAATAAATTTCATTTCTAAGCGCCTTTCAAAACTCTCAAGGTCACTTTACAGTCACAGGATAAGTTTTTTTGTGGGTGAGCAGCGGCAGCCACACGCGCCAGCATTCACTCATCCCGGAAGTAACTCAAATAGATAGAAAGATAGCTAGCTAGCCAGCTATTTGGATAGCGAATAAATAGCTAATAGATAGCCAGATAGCCAACAGCTAGCCAGCCAGACAGCTTACAGCCAGCTGTATAGCTAATAGATAGCTAATGGATAATAAATAAATAGTGAATATAGATCTCTAGATAGCCAACAGCTAGCAATCTTACAGTCAGCTAGAGAGCTAATAGCTAGCTAGCTAGCTAATGGATGGCAAATAAAAATAATAATATCTATATATATATATATCTAGCTGGCTGCCTAACTAGTAGCTATTTGCTATCTATTAGCTATATAGCATTAGCTATCTAGCTCGCTAGCTACATAGCTAGCTATCTATTTTGCTATATATTAGCTATCTAGCTCGCTCGATATCTAGCTCGCTATCTATTAGTTATCTATTAGCTAGCTAGCTTTCTCTTTATGAGTTATTCCGGGTTGAGTGAACACTGGCGAATGTGGCTGCCGCTGCAAAAAAAAACTTATCCTGTGATTGTAAAGTGGCCTCGAGAGTTTTGAAAGGTGCGTATAAATTAAATGTATTATTATTATTCTTATACTATATCTAGCTGGCTACCTAGCTATCCAGCTATTTTCTATCTGTTAGTTATCTAGTATTAGCTATCTAGCTCGCGAGCTACCAAGCTAGCTAGCGATTTGGTATCTATTAGCTATCTATCTTTCTATCTATTAGTTCTCTATTAGCTATCTAGCTCGCTAGCTATCTATCTTTCTATCTATTAGTTCTCTATTAGCTATCTAGCTCGCTATCTATCTTTCTATCTATTAGTTATCTATTAGCTAGCATGTGGTTGCCGCTGCTCACCCACAAAGAAAAACTATGACTGTGACCTTGACAGTTTTGAAAGGCGCTTAAAATGAGACGTGCCCGCCGTTCGTCCACTTACAAGCCTTCGGCGATGCATTCCAGCTCCAGGGTTTCCCCTCGCAGGACCATCTTGGCGCTGGTGGGCCCGAACGGCGTCATGAAACCGGGACGGCACTCCAAGGTCGGGTTGTCTATTTAGCAAGCGGAGACAAAGACTCAAAAGAGTCCGTTTGTTTGACGTAGGAATGGAGGTAGCGACTTACTTCGCAGCACCGTGACGGAAATGGGCTGCTTCTGCTGGATTGTTTGCGTGTACGGAAAACGGGCATAGCAGATGTAGTCGTTCCGGTTGTCCTCCGGGAGCACGTTGGAAAAGTACAAGTCGCCATTCAGGGCCTGCGACACGCGATTGTCCAGAGGAAGCTTCTGGAAAACTGGAGGAGAAATGCGTATATATAATATTTTTATAGTTGTTGTTTCGGGTTAGCCGATGATTGACTTACTGTTATCCATCCAAAATATGACGGGAGGGGGCAGCCCTGCAGGGGGACGGCACTGCAGCACCAGCGAGACCCCCATTTGGACTGTGATGGCTTCAAGTCTTTCTTTTGACCACAAGGGGGACCCTGCGAGTCACCGGTGAGGGTTTAGGTGACCATTTTTGGAACAAATATGATTTTTTTGGGGGGTAATCGATCAATTCTTACTGGATTGCCTGATGACAATGTTGTTGGAGACGGCCGCGCCGTGATCGTTATGGGCCGTGCACTGGTAGGTCCCTTCGTACGCCTCGGCTTTTTCCCCACTGATGTCAATGACCAAAGTCCCCGAACCGGGTTTCAGTAGAACTTTAGAATCTTGATCCACATCAAAATGGCTTCCGTTCCTCGTCCAAGAAAAGCTAAATCAGAAAATGGGATAGCTGTTATATTATTTATGTTTGTTTGTTTTTTTTTATATACAGTAAAGTCTTGTTATATCGATATTCTCGGGAGTCGGAAAAAATATCGATATAACCGGACTATCGATATATCCGATTCTGCGGCATGTAAATTTTCTCCATGCGTTCATAGAAATAGTATCGTAATAAGCAGTACTATCGATATAACGAGACTTGACTGTATATTTCACAGAATCAGTGTTGACTTCAGTGCCAGGGTTTTTGTCATTGTCACTCAAATTCCAGGAACCACAGAATATTGAGTTTTAGGACTACGTAAACATTCAATACATCGTTAGAAACCAGAACATCTCTTATTTCATCAGGAAAAAAAAGAGTTAATTCCTAAATTATATGAGTCTGGAGTTATATGGGGGCATATGTCCAAAATACATTACATATATACATATATTGATTTATATAGCGCTTTAATCAACAGCTGAAGCTGTGACAAAGCGGGTCTGGAGATACTTAAAATGGGGGAGGGGGTGCAAAAACATTGCCAGAGGTCTGACCAGCACTTATCTGCACCCAAACAAGGACTAAATAGACATTCAATGCAGCGCAAGAACTTTAAAATGACCTTGAGAGTTTTGAAAGGCACTTATAAATGAAATCTATTAATATTATTATTATTATTGTTAAGAAACTTAGACTCTATTCTTTCATCAGAAAAAAAAATCCTAAATGATATGTGTCTGGAGTTATATGAGCTTGAAATGGGGGCGGTTGTCTAAAATACAATGCAATAAATACATATTGGTTTATATAGCGCTTTAACAACAGTTGAAGCTAGAACAAAGCGCTAACATGGAACAAAAGGGAAACACTGCCCCATTGTGTAAAGAAAAAAAAAAACATTGCTGGAGATCATGGCCAGCGCTTTGTCAGCACCCAAGCATGAAAAAACAAAACCCGAACAAATTCTGGAATGACGCTATACATCATATTTTCAATTCCGGAATAAGTTTGTGAATGGCAGTGAATGAGTTAAGTGAGTTGGTTTCAACGCTGGCTTATTTGGGCTAACGGGCGAGTGTCTTTCTTGGAGATGCTGTCCTTGACAACCGTTGCTAAGGCCATTTTTTCCCCCTCTTTTTTTTGCAAATCTCATGTCAGATCAGTTTCAGCCGAGAGAGGAGAAAAGTTATTCACCTGGGGTGAGGCTTCCCCTTAGCTTCACAGTGGATGACGATGTTCTCCCGCGGGTCAAAGATGTAATCCTTTGGCGACTGCAGCGTAATCGTGGGGGGCTGCGGCACTGTGGGAGGGACAGGCGGGGTCAGGGGAGTTATTAATACACGCGCAGTGACGTTTGAAACGCAACCGCGGTGTGGCAGGAAACATCACGGCAAGCGATGACACGTGGACAAAAGTATTGGGACGGACTAAAGATATCAGTCCATGAGTGCGTCCCAAAACTTTTGTCATTGTGCATGAGTCCAACAACTTGAAAAGAAAAAAAAATAACAGAAGCATGCAATAATGTCAATAAAAGATGGCGGCGGCGGGGGGGGGGGCTCACACTCGATGTCAGAACTTACATCCTTCCAGGACCTTAGCTTTTGGTCCGCAGGTGGGCGGGAAAGGGGGTGGGGGGGCGCAGACATACAGCGACAGAATATTACGAAGAAGGGGTTAGTTTTTTGCTACTTGGCATATACAAGGAATGTACAGTCGGAGCGAGTTTTTCCGGTAGCTTCATTAAAACAAACTTACGATCAAGGGGAACTTCCAGCGCTGATGCAACATGGCTCACGAGGATCACCAGGAGAACGGGTCCAGATCCCACGGACCTCATCGTCATTTTTCAGGGGGTGGAACACGGCAAAGTCAATAATGTCAGGTGCTGCGATGGAGTAAATGAAGGCTGGCAAGGCTGAAAAAGACCCCAAACGATTGGTTAGCGTGACTATAAAGTTGGGGACCGAGTACTAAAAAAAGGCCATTTTGCATGTGCAGCTGACATCACGCAGCTGTTGAATAAAAGGAATAAAGTGCAAGGGATTTGTGGGGGAAAAAAAAAACGTCTTGCCCCTCATCTACTTGTATAAATCATCACCAAAGTGGTTTTGGACTCAAACCACATAAAGAATCAAACCCCATAGATCACAGGTGTCAAAGTCAAGGCCCGCGGGCCAAATCTGGCCCGCCACATCATTTTTTTCGGCCCGCGAAAGCAAATCAAACTTGTTAAATTCCATGATGATTGCTAAAATCTGAGCCAAAATGTCATATTTTTGGATGTCAACCACAATAAAAGTCATTATTCTTGACTTCAGATTTGAAAACGAGTTATTCATTAATTTGCTGTGTGCTCTATATGTAATATTTGAAGGGATTTAAACATTCTAATGGGTTCCCCAAATTCATAACGGCCCTCGAGAGGAAACCATAACTACAATGTGGCACACGGCAAAAAATGACTGCCATAGATGATCGAGAAGGTGCCTCAAGGTCAAAAAGTCAAAGTTAGCTTGATTGTCAAATATGCTAAAATGCATGACATACAGCACAGATGAAATGACTGTCCTCTCGGACCCAGGGTGCAAAGGCACTTATGACTTTAACAAACATAATAAAAACGAAAACGCCAATTTGTCGACAACAATTTGTTTCCCGAGCGACGACTTTTCTCAATTAACGGAATGTTTCAGGCGGGGGAGGTTTTGTTTACCCCCCCACCGCACATGCAGTCCCCATAAACCAGCCCGGTGGGGGGGGGGGGGGGGGGGGGGGGGGTGATTCTCGCATCATCTGCACAATCCCTGCCGGCTTATCGAAGTGCTGATGGTCAGCGTGATGCAGGGTCTCTCTCACATCCGCCCCCCCCCCCCTGACCTATTGTGCTTTTGTTTTGTTTAGCGAGCGCTGAAACGGCAGGGCTACTGCAGGCCATCCAGTGACATCGCAAATATATAGATACATACAGGTAACATCCGAGTTACAACCGGGTTACATTCCAACAAAACGGTTGTAAGTCAAATGGTCGTAAGTCGAAATCCATTGAAAATGGCCGACGTGACGTTTACACGACAGGATAGTATATGATGTCAATCTGTTGTTTTTAAGCAACGTTTTCTATTCAATACTATTATATACCAAACTGTTTAGAGTTATTTTACAAATTCTATAACTTTTAGTGTCATTTTTATCACTTTTTTTATTACTATCGATTTTTATGGCAGTATAACCGTACCTGTAATGTATACAAAAGTGTTTACTGTACAGTTCATTTATAAATGTTATACTTAACTTTTACTGTCATTTTTATCATTTTATATTTCATATTATCGATTTTCATTACTGTATCACTGTACCTGTAATGTACACAAAACCGTTTCCTGTACAGTTCATTTATAAATGTTATACTTAACATGCTATCCTTGCTAACGGCCAGAAGAGGTCACACGACACACACGCTCGGACACAGGCGGACACAGAAGGAAAATAAAGCAGTGTACAGTTCTACAGATGTTGCCGAAACGGTATCTGTACTGTATAACTACTGTATTGGGTGTCGTCACGCAGTAGATTGCTGTGCGAGTGTGTGACATTTTGGCTGGCCAAAATTGTAGTACGCGTTTCCAGCTGCTTGCCAGGCGTAGAATAAAATAAAATAAAATAAAATAAAATAAATGGGTCTGGAGGTTGTGGTCGTAAGTACGGGTGGTCGTAATTCGAACCGGTCGTAACTCGGATGTTGGCGATATATATAGATACATTTTGTGTTAATAATTTCCATCTGTGTGTTGATCTGTATGACACACAGCCCCCCTCACAACCCCTTTGAGACAAGCCAGTGGCAATTGAAGTAACAATGACACTAATAGGAAGTGCTGCATTATGCAACACTCCTCCATGTGGCGGACCGCAACTGTTTTTTCTAAACACGTCAAACATCATCTGCTGGCGACCTTCCGCCATCAGCTTAAAAGGTCATCTGAAAATACGACCCGTGCACTAGATAATCAATCTGTAAGAATTTTTCTTACCTGTCAAGGTGTGACCGCCGCTTTCCCCTTTCCAGGAAATAGTCCAGATCTGCAATCCAACTGAGAGCGCACGTCAGGAGGTTCCTGTTAATGATAAACAGAAGAAAAAGGGGTTGGGATCGGTGATCGCGGAAGTCAGTCAAAACTGTGGATTTTAGAAGACAGATAATTTCGTTTAACTCATTCACTGCCAGATGATGTGCAAAAAAAATGTGTCCACTCCAGTACCAGGGTTTTTGTCATTGTCATTTGAATTCCAGGACCCTCAGAATACAGGTAACATCCGACTTACGACCGAGCTCAGGTCCAACCATATGGTCGTCAGTCAAAATGGTCGTGAGTCAAAATCCATTCTAAATGTTCAATAGAGACTCGGAGGCGAAATGACGCTCAAACTCCACCCTCTGGTGCCGTCACACGGTCGATTGCTGTGCGAGAGTGACATGCTGGCTGGCTGGCCAAAATTGTTTTACGTGTTTCCTGCCTGCTAGCGCCTTGCAGTGCCAGGCGTAGAATTATTTTTTTAGAATGGAGGTCGTGGTGGTAAGTACAGGTGGTCGTAAGTTGAGCCGGTCGTAAATCGGATGTTACCTGTATTGAGTTTTAAGACTACATAAACATTCAATATAGCGTTAGAAACCATAGAATCTCTTCTTTCATCAGAAAAAAAAGTAGTTAATTCCGAGGTTATATGGTCCTGGAGTTATTTAAGCTTGAAATGGGGGCGGCTTAACAAAATGCAATACAATACATACATATTGATTAAAATAGAGCTTTAAAAACACGCTCAAGCTGTAACAAAGCGCTAACATGGACAAAAAGCCAATGCTTCCCCGTTGTGGAAGGGGGGAAAAAAAAAACATTGCCAGAGGTCTGACCAGCGCTTTGTCGGCACTCAAAAAAGACAAAAAACAAAACCCTGACAAATTTGGGAATAATGGCGCTCCACGTCATATTTTCAATTCTAGAATAAATACGGTAATGGCAGTGAATGAGTTCATAATCAGACCTTTAATCAATGACTATAATGTCTCCCGCCATTTTTATTACTTACATTCGGAGCGAGGGAGACACACACACACACACGCGCGCACACACACACACACACACACACACACACACGGCTCCCCTCCATGACCATGAATAATAATAATAATAATAATAATAATAATAATAATAATAATAATAATAATAATAAAAATAACAAAAACAATTACAATTAAAATACAAAAAATATATAAAAAAAAATAAAATAAAATAAAATTATAATAATAATACAATAATAAAATAAACAAAAATAATAACATCAAAAAAATAAAATAAAAGAATACAAAATACAGTAAAGTCTCGTTATATCGATATTCAAGGGAGTCCGAAAAAATATCGATATAACCGGGACTATCAATATATCCGACCCTGTTTGCATGTAATTTTCTCCGTGCGTGCATAGAAATAGTATCGATATAACCGGGACTATCGATATATCCGATATCGATATAACGAGACTTTACTGTAATAATAATAATAATAATAATAATAATAATAAAAATAAAAATAACAATAACAATTAAAATTCAAAAAAATATATAAAAAATTAAAATAAAATAAAATTATAATAATAATACAATAATAACAAACAAAAATAATAACATCAAAAAAATAAAATAAAAGAATACAAACTAAAATAATAATAATAATAATAATAATAATAATACATTTAATTTTATAAGCGCCTTTTTGAATACATTTTAACCATCCTGGCCAATACTTTGCTCATCTTAACGTTAGCGACAAAAATAAATTGAGAAGGAAATAAGCAATTGTCCCGTTCAAAAACGTTCGGCGGAGAGAGAGAGAGAGAGAGAGAGAGAGAGAGAGATTTGGGGGGGTCGGAGGGGGTTTCCTATTCACTGAACCGGCTGAGGAGCGACAGATTGGAAAGCGAGGCCCAAGCTGTGACATATCGCCATGGAAACAAAACAAAAAAAACATACAGGCACTTAGAAGTCACCCGGTTTCAAAAGCATCACAATGCAGTCGACGCAATTTGAAGACTCGCGTGCAAATTCATGAAAAAAAAAGGTGCAGGGAAACATGTATTATTAACAGCCGAATCTAAAAGAAGATGCAAGTGGGGGGAAGGTCGCCGCAATGCTAGAAATGGCAGCTTGAAATGATTCTTGCTTTACATCCAGCTTTCTATTTAAACACCAACAGTCTCACGAGAACAAAAAAAAAAAAAAAAGGCTCCCGCGCTGGGATTTATCGTCTGCGATTGAATGAGCCGCCTAAGTGATGTTTTATGTACCCGCCGGGACCCCAGATTTTAGCCAGTCGACTTTCTTTTGTCTGCCTGAATGGCGTTTCATCTGTGCGATTAGCCCGACAAAGAAAAGTACATACAAGTGGCCCGATTGGGGAAACGCGAGCACGGCACCTGCAGCCTATCATGAGCCATCTGTGAGATTTTTTTTTTTTTTAAGAGAAAGCCTCGAGCTCTACTAGAGAACATCTGTCTCAAATTTTCCCACTGTTCCAAAAAAACATGACAAATGACCTAATTAAGGTAATGTGTGTTGATTTGCGAGAAAAAAAATGGCCTACTTTGCCTCGACGACATAATACTGTGAAATCTCCATTTAAACTTAAGAGTAGACCGAGTAGACAGGAGAGCAGGCTAAAACATACACAATTAGTTAACTGGCTAACTAATAGCTAGCTAGCTAGCTAGATAGCTAGCGAGCTAGCTAACTAATAGATAGCAAACAGATAGCAAGATAGGTAGCCAGCTAGATATATAATAATGATACATTTAATTTATAAGCACCTTTCAAAACTCTCAAGGTCACTTTACAGTCGCAGGATCAGTTTTTTTCTGTGGGTGAGCAGCAGCAGCCACATGCGCTAGCGTTCACTCAACCCGGAATAACTAAAATATATAGAAAATTAGCTAGCTAGCTAATAGATAACTAATAGATAGCTAGCTACATAGATAGCACGCTAGATAGCTAGATAGCAAATAGATAGCTCGCTAGATATATAATAAAAATACATTTAATTTATAAGCGCCTTACATAATTCTCAAGGTCACTTTACAGTCACATGATATGTTTTTATGTGGGTGAGCAGCGGCAGCCACACGCGCCAGCGTTCACTCAACCCGGGATAACTCAAATAGATAGAAAGCTAGCTAGCTAGCTAGCTAATAGATAACTAATTGATAGCTGGCTTGAGAGCCAGCGAGCTGGATAGCTAACACTGATTTGCTGTGGCAACCTTTTGAAAGCCGAAAGGAAAAGAAGAAGATAGCTAGCAAGGTAGCTATCTATTTACTAGCTAAGTTAGATAGCTAGCTAGCTAATAGATAACTAATAACTAGCGAGCAAGATAGCTATCGAGCTAGATAGCTAATAGATAGCAATTAGAAAGCTAGCTAGATATATTTAATAAAAATAAATGTAATTTATAAGCGCCTTTCAAAACTCTTAAGGTCACTTTACAGTCACAGGATAGTTTTTTTTTTTTCTGTGGGTGAGCAATGGCGTTCACGTAACCCGGAATAACTCAAATAGATAGAAAGTTAGCTAGCTAGCTAATAGATAACTGATAGATAGATAGATAGATAGATAGTGAGCTAAATAGCTAATAGATAGCAAATAGATATATATCTAGGCAGCCTGCCAGATATATAATAATAATATATTTAATTGATAAGCGCCTTTTAAAATTCTCAAGGTCACTTGATAAGTTTTTCTGTGGGTGAGCAGCGGCAGCCACAATGATTGTACATCAGGCGTTGCTCCAGAATAGAATCGAATAAAGGTGCTGATTCTCCCTGTAAAACTTGGGAGGCAAAGTTTGGACGGAGTGTCCGCTCCCCATTAAGTGCCTACCCTCGAATACGTATGTGGGCCTTAAAGACACATGGTTGCCATGACTCTACAAGTGCCATTTTAATTTCAACGGTCTGAAAACGTCCTTCGGATTGGGATGTAACGCCCACAAGAGCGTACACACTCTGCAATAAAAGCGCAGAGTTTAATCAGAGTGATTTACTACACGCTTGGAAGTTAGCACCCCCGCCTTCCTCCATCTCCTCCACTAACACCCGAAGAGGTTAAAAGGACAAATCTTCCCACCCTTGACATGTCTGAGTGGAACCACACAAGATGGAGGGATCGCAAACGTGTCTTACGAAGTCTTACAAAAAAATAAAAATAATAACAATTGGGAGGATGTAGTATGTCGTTAATGGCTCTCAGAATATCCCATCACACAAACAGATTAAATCCAATAGAGTTTGCAAGACCTCAGAGGCTTGAACGACACCATCAGGGCCTTCATCAAGCAAAATCTGGGCCTTCGGTTGGTAAGGCGTCCCCCGACATCCCATGGAGATCTCTTCGGCAGCGACAAAGATGGAAAAAGGAAATGAGAACACGGTGCTAACAAAGCGCTTTTGGATGAGGGTGGGTCAACACGGGACAGATATGGAACAGGGGATGCCTGGGAGACGACTAATATTGACCCCCTATAGACAAACGCAGGCGGACGGACGAGAGGGGGAAAGAAAATGTAACTAACCTAACAGTTGTGTTGACACGTTGCGACCTTTTAGCCCTACGTGGGGGGCCGGTTTATATCTTAAAAGACAAAAAATAGCTAGCTAGCTCGCTCGCTCGCTGGTTAGCTCGCTCGTATGCTTGCTCGGTAGCTCTCTCGTTTACTTGCTCGCTAGCTTGCTTGTTAGCTTGCTCGCTAGGTCGCTCGTTAGCTTGCTCGCTAGGTCGCTCGTTAGCTTGCTCGCTAGCTCACTTGTTAGCTTGCTTGGTCGTTGGCTTGCTTGTTAGCTTGCTCATATGCTTGCTCGGTAGCTTGCTCGCTAGCTCGCTTGTTAGCTTGCTCGCTAGGTCACTCGTTAGCTTGGTCACTAGGTCACTCGTTAGCTTGCTCACTAGGTCGCTCGTTAGCTTGCTCGCTAGCTCGCTCGTTAGCTTGCTCGCTATCTCGCTTATTAGCTTGCTCGCTAGGTCACTCCTTAGCTTGCTTGCTAGGTCGCTCGTTAGCTTGCTTGCTAGGTCGCTAATTAGCTTACTCGCTAGGTCGCTCCTTAGCTTGCTCGTTAGGTCACTCGTTAGCTTGCTCGCTAGGTCACTCGTTAGCTTGCTCGCTAGGTCACTCGTTAGCTTGCTCACTAGGTCCCTCGTTAGCTTGCGTAGTAGCTCGTTTGTTAGGTTGCTCAATAGCTTGGTCGTTGGCTTGCTCGCTTGCTCGCTCGTTGGCTTGCTCGCTAACTCGCTCGTTAGCTTGCTCGCTAGCTCGATACAGCTCGTTAGCTAGCTCGATAGATAGGTTGCTCACTAGCTAGATAGCTCAATAGATAGCTTGATCGCTATCTAGATAGCTTGATCGCTATCTAGATAGATCGGTCACTAGCTAGACAGCTCTATTGCTAGCTAGATACCTCAATAGATAGCTTGATCGCTATCTAGATAGCTCGATAGATAGCTAGATAGATCGATCACTAGCTAGATGGCTCTATCGCTAGCTAGATAGCTAGACAGTATAACAATGAATGACTCTGTGTCTTTGTGTGGTCATATTATTTGTTTTTTAGTTTCTTTTTTTGACTTCAATATGGCGCCGCGAGAGTGGCTGCCCTTCCCGCTACTCATGTAGTTTGTTTTTCGACTTATTTCTTTTCTTTCGTCTTCCTTTCATAACGTTGCTGCTGTGAAACGTAAATTTCTCCACTGCGAGACTAATAAATAAAATAGCTCGATCGCTAGCTAGACAGCTAGCTCAATCATTAGGTAGATAGCTCGTTTGCTTTCTGGATAGCCAGATCGCTTGCTATCTCGAAAAATTGCAAGCTAGATAGCTAGATAGATGCTAGCTAGATAGATGCTAGCTAGATGGACAGACAAACCGACAGATAGACAGATAAAGGATAGAGTATGTCAGTAGCACCAAAGCATCACTGGCTGCCCGCCAAGTGATTAAACAGAGTTAATTACGGTCTTGCTCGCTCCAAAAGATGTTAAGAAGCAGCTGCCGTCGTCAAATTACAAGAAAAAAAACGTGCTTAGGGGTTTATCGAGAGAGCAACATTCCGAAAAGGGGAGGTGACCGCATTTACTTTGTGGTCGCATTGAAGAAATTGTCGATCAATTAAGTGACGGAACCGCTTGGCTTGGCTGATCAGAGGCGTTTCTATTTTGAGCTACACGCTCACATAAACGGAAGAAGATGCATGAGAGATTTTAGCCCACTGCGTAGATACATAATTTGACCCGTATTTTGGATTTCGGTGGGGGGGGGGGGGGGGGGTCACTTTTGCTTTCTCCTCAGGCTAATTTGCACGTACACGCGGCTCGACGTGTGTTTGCTTTAGCGGAGGATTTACGCCTTATACAAAGTGACAGGGAGCGCGGCCTATTTTGGTACACGATATATTTTACGTTTCCATAAACTGGTGACAATCAGCAAAAAAAAAAAAAAAAGGCTTTAGACTTCCTGCTTGAGGCCAAACTAAAAAGAAAGCGGCACAGTGATGGCCTAGAAATTAAAATGAAGAACCACCATCGCAGAGGCTGATAGGCTCTCACGCTCATCATGTGTCTTAAAGGACAACCGACGTCTCCGGACAAGTTGTGTCCATAATTTGTAAAATGGCTTCAAATGACTTCTACTGAGGGTATTTTAATAAGATTCCACCGCACATAGTGATATTTTACATTTTAAGACTCATGCTGAATATTCCGGAAGTCTTGTTTTTGAATTGGTGACGAGTCTGTACGTGACGTCACTGAAGGAACGCCCCTGACTGAAAAAAAAGGACACATTGAAGCAGTCCTTCCATCACGTCAATGCTTGTTTGGTCTGAAAACCTTGTGTTGCACCCAAAAGCCGCCAGAAGAGGGCGTCCAAGCTCCACATAAGGAATTTCTCAGCCTGTGGAAACGCAATACACTGTCATGTCTACAAGAGGTCACCATTTTCTTCTGCCTCTTTTTGGATGAGACATTTACCCCCAATGTTTCCTCAAAATGCCACAGAATAAATTATTCAATCGATTCCAAACATGTATGCTTTCCTCTTCAGAACTATGTGAATCATATTCATAACTGGATGAGTAACAAGAAAGCATCTTCTACGAATCTGAAGCCATTGTTTTGATTCTCCAGCAATGAACTGGGGGCGGGACTTTCTGAAAATGCCCAATTAGCAGCTCAATTTTTTTGCAGATTTTGGACACTAAGTCATTTTTATTGGTGTTTTGCATTTGAATAAAAATATCATACTGCATGTTTTGGATATTTTAGATGCTATAAAACGTTTTTCTGATGTCATTTAGGAAACAAAAAAGTGACGTCGGTTGTCCTTTAAGTCGCTTCATTGACCTCAATCATTTTCTGACTATCCTGGAAGGAAAATAAAATATTTTAGAGAAACTCTACGATCGCACAGTACTCGGACTACCGCAATCTTTCTAGAACATCCCAGGCCTCCCGAAAATGACACAAAGGCTGGACATCAGCAGTTTCTCAGCAAAACACTAACGACGCCGGCGCACGCGTCTCCTCGGATAAATCCGCCCCGCCTGCGGTGTTACTTCAAAACACAGCTGGTGATCACGGCACTATGGCGACCATCTTTTATGACTCTTGAATGGACATCACCTTAAACCGGACTACAGTGATACCTTGGCTTACGAACTTAATTGGTTCGCAGACAGAATGTGTAAGGTGAAAAGTGTGTATCCCAAAAATCTATTTCCCATAGGAAACCATTAAAATTTGAATAATCCGTTCCCAAGTCCACATAAAACATACTTTTCTACGTTCTTATTTATTAAGCCTTAAAAGTACACAAAATGTACCTTATTTGATGTATAATAAATGTGCTATGGTATTATAATTAAAAAAATAAACTGTACATACCATATAATAAAGTATTTTTATTTACCTTTGTGATGGTCGTTGATGGCTTGATGGATTGGAGTGGCCGGTTTCATCAGCATTAAACACTTGATAAGGAAGGTAACCTTCTTCTTTCACCATCTTGAGGAATGACCCCTTGTAGGTGCTTTCTCTGCGCTAATTGTATCTAGTTCCTCATCAATTGTGTTCTGTTTAGCTGGGTTGATAGCTTTTTGCATCAAGTGTACAGATGTCTTGCGCGGGTTGTTTGTGGAGCCTGATTGATGGGATATTTTAACCTTGCAGTCTACACGCTGCCTTTGAACTATCAGAGTTGAAACTCTCTCACTGTCGTCTGCCTGTCTCTTTAATGTTTAAACCACGTCCCTGCACTGCTGCGTTCTTGACCAATCACTTGACTTTAACCGAAGACTGGGGGCGGGGAATAGAGGACAAAAACAGTCGGCTGCCATTTTGTTGTTAGAAGAACGGGCTCATTTGGGAAAGACACATCACTCATTGAGGCAGCTTTGTGTACGAAAAAAAGTTTGTATGCCAAGGTAACATTTTCATGAATTTTACGTTCGTAAACTGAAAAGTTCGTAAGCCAAGGTTCGTAAACCGGGGTATCACTGTACCCCCATTTCTCCCCCCCTTCCTGATTTGCACGAGTCATCATCACCGTAAAACCAAAAGTACACAGAATCATCTGGGTGTTAATTGTATTCATTTGCCTGCCATGTTGGACGAGAGTTTGGATTGTGTGTTATAATCAAATTAGGCTGCATTTCAAAACAAAGTGGAAGGAAGGAAATTAAGGTTACAAGTACACACGTGTGGCTATTACTTCAACAGTAAATTATTTTGCAGTCCTCCAACCTAAAAAAATGGCTTCAAAATTATATTGATAAAAAATGTATATTGCAGTATCGTTCCATATAAATGACAATAATATTTATAGTCTAAAATGTGTCTACTATTAATTAAAATGGCTGACAATCCATACTCAGGTCAGGTGGCTAATGTTGAGGGTGAAGGGGACAGATTATAGAAGTACTTTCTGACCATGCAAATAATTGATTACCGATAATGTATCTTGTTTTTTTCATAAGACACTGTCTTGGCTCAACAGCAAAAGTCTCTTTAAAACGCGCAACGTGAGCATCAGTGAGATAAAGGCCCGTGTGTGTGTGTCTTAAACGCGATTTTGAAACGAACACGTCCAGAAACGCTTCTGGCGGATGTGCACCTCGGGCTGCAACAATGAAGCGAACGTAGCCGTGCCGCTACATACCACCACCCGCCGCCATCCAGGTCCACTAAAAGAGCCTATCAGAGCCTTTGAGATGCTTAGCCGACAACAATTTTCCTCCATATTGCGAGACCTTCACATCGTCACGGCGAACCGAATCAATGTGCACTGCACCATGACACAACGCGCATGCCTTCCATCTCCCTCATCAACACAAGAATGGCGTTTGGAACTCACCGTGTTGCTGTCAATGCGATGCAGTCGGCGTACTGCAACCCTCCGCGCGTGACCGCCGGTAGCGATGATGGAGGGGGGGGAGTTGGGGGAGCGTCCGGCCGGCCTCGCGTGTCCGTGCCTCCCGGCCACTGCAGTCGCAACAGACGGTGGTCCTCCTCACCTCCACCGATTTTTCTCCTCCCACCGACTGGTCCAGTTGCCGAAAGGTGACGAATGCTCCCCCTAGTGGCGAGAACACGCATTTGCTACTACATACACGTTGATGAACAATGGCAGTGCCGTATATTATGTGTTGTAGGATTTCTCTAAACTAAATTCGCGTATTTGACAATAATGTACTACATTTGTGGTTGTGGTCATGTTATCACATATAAAAAAAATGTATTTTTAGTGAACGTACATGACTGTATTTGTATTTTTACAACGGGAAACAGCGACACTCGTCAAATGTGTGGCAAGTGTTGGTAGTGCAGTGGTAAATACAATGACAGTGTCGTGTAAATCACACTAAATTTGAGTATTTTACAATCATATACTACTTTTGTGGTCAAGTTATAAGGGACAAACATATTTTTTTAGTGTATTTGTATTTTTACAACGGGAAACAGTGGCACTCGTCAAATGTGTGGTGTTGGCAACTCAGTTGTAAACACAATGGCAGTGTCGTGTAAATGACACTAAATTTGAGTATTTTAGAATACTATACGTACGATTGTGGTTGTGGTCATGTTATCACAGATGAAAAAATGTATTTTTAGTGTACGTACATTACTGTATTTGTATTTTTACAACGGGAAACAGCGATCCTTGTCAAACTTGTGGCAGGTGTTGGTAATGCAGTTGTAAATACAATGGCGGTGTCGTGTAAATCACACTAAATTTGAGTATTTTAGAATCCTGTCATACTTTGGTGGTTGTGGTCATGTTATCAGAGACAAAAATTTCTCCACTGTGAGACTAGTAAAGGCATATCCAATCCAATCCAAAATAATGTTTTTTTGGGAGGATATTTGTAATTTTACAACGGGAAACAGCGACCCCCGTCAAAGGTGTGGCAGACGTGGTTACTGCAGTTGTAAATACATAACAAAATGGTTACTCAAAGAAATACAGTATGATGGAGGAGCCACATTGCAATATTTCTGTTGTTCAATTTATTAAATTGGACTTCTTTATTGCTGCATAATTTTCAATAAAGTTAAATGCTATCTTGAGTATGTTTGATTTTGTATGTTTCAAAAAAAGTGAAATCTTGAATCGATTTGTCAAACTACTGATCAGTTTTTTACGCAATAGCCATTTTAAGAGCTGTCATCACAAGGCATTACTCACCCCAAACAAGCGCTGTTCCGTCATATAAATTGCGTGCAGCGACGCTCACGGTGGCCGAAGGCCCGGTGCCTCGCTAAAAGGTCAAATCGGGCCAACCCTAAGGAGAAACTGACTGCAGTTTTAGACAGGGAGCTCTCTGGCACGATTTCACATCAATGTTGTTTTGCACCGGAATGGCTGCAGACAGTGTTGACATTGATGCAAGGCCACTGAGGCAAATAAGGTTACGTCGAGACTGCAAGAAGATACGCGCCGAGCAACACTACTGTGCTAAACCTCATTCGCATCTCCCCTTCAAAACGTTCATACGGGGAGGCCTTGACCTTTTCCTTTATGATCGTGCTCGTCATTTACAAGATGGCCAAGCAAACACTTGCGTTTGACTTTTCCGGCCTTGGGTGATCTGCGCCGTGTACTTTAGAACCAGTCTGGGTGCATTAAACTGTATTAGGACAAGGCAACTTTGACAATGACCAGACAACCTGCTCTTGAACCGTTACTGTTTAGTTTACGCGACAAGGCTTCCCCCTTGTGAGCAAATGAACTCCTACCAGAAGCTCGCGACAGGAAAGATTAAAATAGTCATCTCGGAATATACAATTCTGAAGGCGCAAATGAGAGCGCGCGCATTGATAAAAAACGGAAAAGTGGAGCGGTTGCTAGGCAATGACGTTAAGACAATCCTGCCTAGATTGCGGTTTTTGTTGTTGTTTTTTTTAACTCGGGCAAAAAGCGTGGGAGACAGATAGCGCGTACCCATTCTGCACAACTAGGAAGGTGGAATGCGGGCGGCGGATGTAACTTTATCACGTCCGGTCACGTAAACACAACCCTGCGACACCGTCTATTTTAGCATAGCCACACCTCATTTGTCTTGCGTGGCGTGATCGGGTAACAAAGAGGGGCTGCGACTTTCGGGCACTTCACCTGCAAAATAATAATGGGAACTGAAAAGTGACATTAGAAATACAATTAAAAAAATATATAAATACAGGTAACATCCGACTTACGACCAGGTTCCATTTCGACAAAATGGTCGTAAGTCAAACGGTCGTAAGTCAAAATCCATTCGAAACGGCTGACGTGACGTTGACATGACAGGATAGTATACTATGTCAATTTGTTGTTTTTAAGTAATATTTTCAATTGAATACTATTATATACCAAACTGTTTAGTTTATTCACAAATGTTATAACTTTTGGTGTTATTTTTACCATTCTATATATCGTATTATCGATTTTTATTACTGTATGTATAACTGTACCTGTAATGTCTACAAAACTGTTTACTGTACAGTACATTTATAAATTTTATACTTACCGTTCAGTGTCGTTTTTATCATTTTATATTTCATATTATCAATTTATATTTTACATTTAGATTTTATACAGTGGGGAAAAGAAAGTGGGTTGAAAAATCGCTCTCCCTACTAACGATCAGAAGAGGTCGCCTGACACACACGCTCGGACTCCTATATGTGTACACCTATATGTATATGTAGACACGCAGGAGATTGCTGTGCGAGTGTGTGACATGCTGGCTGGCCAAAATTGTAGTACGCGTTGTGGTGCCAGGCGTAGACTAAAAATAAAAAATAAAATTAAAAAAGGGTCTGGCGGTCGTGGTTGTAAGCATAGGTGGTCGTAAGTCGGATGTTACCTGTATGTATCTTTCTCTTTACCTTGATAAGCATTTCTGCACCTAAATAAAGGGTAGTGCCGATGATTAGAAAAATATCTTCAAATAATACTCCCAAAAGCCATCCAAGAAGGTGAAAGGAAATGGTTAGCATCCGTATGAATATTTTGGCAAAGTTACCGATACGTGACTGCATGCGGTGTTATTGTTGTCAATGGAACTTAGCAATGCATTTGACAGAATTCCGGCGGTCCTTCATTGCCGATCAGTCGCCATTCGCTGTCGGTTGACAAACGCGCGTGCTGGAAAGAGCAAATGAGCAAATTTATGACATTTTTTTGTGTTGTTTTCAAGACTGATTGACATTTGTAAAGCATCAAGAAACATCTTTATTATTATTTTTTGAGTATGGTTGCAGTGATCCGAGTGCTACTGTCACGTGACAGACAAAGTTTTGCATGCTACTTGCAAATAAGACACCTTTATGCGCACCCGTATACCTCTTGTGTGCACCCGCGGCGATAAAAACTCAAATCAAATAACTGCAAAAAAATACAGATAAAAATAAGACGCGGCTTGGAGTTGAAGTGGATTTACATCGGACAGGAGATGTGAGACAATCTTTTTTTCGTCAATGGATGCTCTAGCTTTGTGTTTCCTCTCAACATTTAGCATGTAGTAGACGTGCACATTCCACCATGATGTGCCTGATCCACTGGTGAAAAGGACGCTTTGATGCTCTCCTCTTCCATCTACAACTGCTTGATGTCACAAAGAGGGTGCAGAAAGTGATTGTGTTGGCACATTATTTGTTATTTCGTTTTTTGTTGTTGTTTTGACTTCAAGATGGCGCCGCGACAGTGGCTGCCTTTCCAGGAGCTCCTGTATTTAGTTTTATTACTTCTTTCTTTCCTTTCCTCTTCCTTTCATCCCTTTTTCTGCTGTGAAATTTAAATGTCTCCACTGCGAGACGAATAAAGGTAAATTGGCTAGCTATTAGCCGTCTAGCTGGCTGGCTGTAAGCTGTCAAGCAGGCTAGCTGTTGGCTATCTTGCTATCTATTCGGTATATATTTGCTATCCATTGGCTAGCTAGCTATTAGCTGTCTAGCTGACTTGCTGTAAGCTGTCTATTATTTGCTATCCATTAGCTAGCTCACAATAAGCTGTCTAACTGACTTGCTGTAAGCTATCTGGCTATCTATTAGCTATTTATATGCTATCCATTAGCTAGCTAGCTAGCTTTCTACCTATTTGAGTTACTTTGTGGTTGAGTGAACGCTGGCGCATGTGGCTGCCGCTGCTCACCCACAGAAAAACTTAGCCTGTGACTGTAAAGTGGCATTGAGAGTTTTGGAAGGCGCTTATAAATGAAATATATTATGATTATGATTATTATAAATCCAATCCAATCCAAGTTTGTGGCTTCAATGATGACAAAATATGAATAAGCCTAAAAATTCCAACTCTGATCAAATATTATTTACAGGTCCCGCGGTTAAAAACAAACAGTTCAAGAGTGTATGAGGGCTTTAGCCTCCATTGTGCTTCTGTTAAAATCATTTTTCAAGTCATGAAGGAATAAAACATTCATAGCAAAACGACCTACATGTCAATTAAATGATTTTTTTTTTACTCCTCTATGGGTCATCTTACCTTAGCGTACAGAGTTAGAGTTTGGAGGTGAAAGGGGGACCCTCGTACATGTGCGCCTTGAGCTTGGCCCAGTCGCCAAGTCTCTGGATGCAACTTTTCTCACGAGTCAGCACGCCGGCCGCCTTCCGCAATTTGGCGTCGTTTCGCTCCAGGTATCGCTCGCCCTCGCCCATGAGGAAATTTAACTTGTCCACACGGCTTTCGTTCAGCGGCACGTCTTCGCTCATGTGGGGGTTGAAGCGGAAGTAGGTGTCCGCAGGCAGGAGGGCGTCCAGCATGGTGTGCACTTCTGAAAACGGAGGGTGGGGTGTGTGGATTTCACTCTCAAAGGCAAACTACAGTGATACCTTGGCTTACAAACTTCCCAGACAGAGTGTGCGAGGCGAAAAGTGTGTATCCCAAAAATTAATTTTCCATAGGAAACCATTAAAATGAGAATAATCCGTTCCCAGGTCCCCATAAAACAGAATTTTCTACTTTGTAATCCTTAAAACTACACAAAATATACCTTATTTTCTGTATAATAAATGTGCTATAGTATTATAATGGGAGAAATAAACCGTACTATATAATAAAGTCGTTTTTTTGCCCTTTGTGATAGTCGTTGATGGCTTGATGGAATGGAAAGCTTTTGCATAAAGTGTCTCAAGGAGCTCCGGGTTGTACATCTTGGAAGTTGTGATAATGCAACAGCAACAGATGCTAGCAGACATACTAGAAACATCATTAATAGCTGGTTCCCTTGCTGATCTTTTCATTTCAAATTGAACTGATGGCTAGTGCGGGTTATTTGTTGAGCCTGATTGATGGGAATTTTAACCTTGCAGTCTACACTCTGCCTTTGAACTATCAAAGTTGAAACTAGTCCTAATTTCACTGTTCTATATTCATTTTGTCACTCTCTGTCGCCTGCCTGTCTCTTTAATGTTTAAACCACCTCCCCTCACTGTCGCGTTCTTAACCAATCACGCTGACAGGGGGCGGGGAATAGAGGACAAAAAAATGTCGGCAGTCATTTTCTTTTTTCGCGAACGACACATCACTCATTGTGGCAGCTCTGTGTGTATCCCGAAAAATAGTTTGTATGCTAAGGTAAAATGTTCATAAATTTAACGTTCGTAAACTGAAAAGTTCGTAAACCAAGTGGTTCGTGAACCGAGGTATCACTGTATATCGATTATATTGATTAGTTGATTCCAAAAACAAGATTCGGGCAGTGGTACCTTCCGTATCTGTGGCGCTGCTGATGACGTTGGTGAGCTTGGCTTTGAGGCTGGTGTAGGTGGTGCCGTTCTTACCCGCCACCTCGTGGCGCCCGGTACCCAGCGACAGCACGCACTGCAGGGGCGTGTTCGGCCAGAGGCATTTCGATTCGTGGATGGCCAACGCCGTGGGGTTGTTGATCAAGAGGCCTCCATCCTCAAAGAGGAGAAAGAGTTTTGATCTTCGCTCAGACAGAATGTCCCATGTTGGACAGAAAATGCCATACCTGATGGAGATCTTTCCCAAGGACGTATTCCTGGAAGTAGCCCGGCGCTGCAGACGACGCCCTGATGGCTTGCCACATTTTGTATTTGCAGTCTCCGGGGTAGTGTGACCTCACTCCTGGCATGAGTCTGTAGTTCCTGAACACAAAGGCCTTCAGGGGTAGACCTCTGTTCACCAAGGTGCTGACTGCTGAGACCTGGTGGACAAATAGGAGACTGAGAATCAATCTATATCTACCGCGCTAGCTGGCTGACAATACCTACCAGGCTTGATGGCTGACTATACCTACCAAGCTATCTGGCTGACAATACCTACCAGGCTTGATGGCTGACAATATCTACCAGGCTAGCTGGCTGACTATACCTACCAGGCTAGCTGGCTGCCTATACCTACCAGGCTAGCTGGCTGCCTATACCTACCAGGCGAGCTGGCTGCCTATACCTACCAGGCTTGATGGCTGACGATACCTACCAGGCTAGCTGGCTGACTATATCTACCGAGCTAGCTGGCTGTCTACATCTACCGAGCTAGCTGGCTGACTACATCCACCGAGCTAGCTGGCTGACTACATCCACCGAGCTAGCTGGCTGACTACATCCACCGAGCTAGCTGGCTGACTATATCCACCGAGCTAGCTGACTGACTATATCCACCGAGCTAGCTGGCTGACTATATCTACCGAGCTAGCTGGCTGACTATATCTACCGAGCTACCCGACTACCTAGTAATATTAGCTTGTAATATTTTAACCTAACAATATTTTAACAGTTAGCTTAAAATGTTAAGGATTAAATACGTAATTAAATATTTACCTTATTGTGCAATGTTGTAACCTCGCTAGCTAGCTATCTGACTGCGTAGGTATGTTTTTTTTTTTTTTTAATATGAGGAAAATTAATATGTTGTCGCCATTTTGTGTAATCCGGGTAGAGGTGTTCCTACTAGTGTACCCACACTAGTGAGGACTTACTTTGGGACAGTTTGGATCTCTGGCACTTTCTATCATGCAGCCCTCACCCATACGTTCCCTAAAGAAAATAAATTAGGTTTCGGACAAGATGGCTCTAAAATTGGAGCAAAATTAACCATCCGTAGAAACAAACTTGAGGATGTTTTCCCAAATTTCACTGTCATAAAAAGCATGGCTCCAGCCCATCTTGACAGCCCCGACGATGACGTTCTGCTTAAAGACATCCGAGCCCAATTTCCTGTACATCTGCTCGCATTCTTCAAGGGGGATTTGAAAAATTCCCAGCATGAAAGCCAGAATAGCACCTAAAAGCAAACAAAGAGAAGTCAATTAAGACCAGGTGATATTTTTTACACGTTAAGATGATGACAGAATACCCGTGCTGACTCCACAGATATAGTCAAAAAGCTGATGGACTCGTTTTCCAGTCAGGTTCTCAAGTTTGAGGAGGGTCTGCAGAGCCAGTAGTCCTCTGTGTCCAAAAATAAACACCAAAAAAAATTAGCCACTGAGAAGATTTCAGAGCTGATTTTATTTATTCGACACCTTGTCCCTCCTCCGTCGATGGCCAGGACTCGGATTCCTCTGCCTTTCACCGGATCGGTATAGCCGACCAGAGCTAGTGACTCTCTCACAGCAGCCTGAAAGGGGAGGTCTGTGGCCTGACGCAAACGCAGCAAACACGGTATAGCTTTGGCCTGTAAAAGTAACACACAACAAGTTTGGAATTAAAGAAAAATAATGCATCCAACTTTTTATGCTACTTTTTTATGTGGGATACCGCAGGGTTCGATTTTAGGCACGCAACTTTTTTTTTTAATGTTACACTTTTACAGTTAACTTCTGAGTGATAAATAAACGCTCGAAAGCAAAGCTCCGCCTTTGGACAAGTGTGAGACAACAAGAACCGTTCCTTTTAGAATACAGGTAACATCCGATTTATGACCGACGCAACTTACGACCACCCGTACTTACGACCACGACCGCCAGACCTTTTTTTTGTTTTTTTTTTCTCTACGCCTGGCACCGCAACGCGCTAGCAGCCGGCAACGCGTACTACAATTTTGGCCAGCCAGCATCTCGCTTTCACACAACAATCTACTGCGTGACTACACTCAGTACAGTAGTTAAACAGTAAAGATACCGTCTCGTAGTACTGTACACTGCTTTTTTTTTTCCTTCGGCAGACGCCTGAGTCCGAGCGTGTGTGTCGGGTGACTTCTTCTGGCTTCTCCATTAGCAAGGAGAGTGATTTTTTAACAGCGCGCATGCGTGAGAAGCCGTGTGTCAGCAGAATGCGTGTGCGCCGACACTAAAAGGTAAGTATAAAACTTATGAATAAACTGTACAGTAAACAGTTTGGTACACATTACAGGTACAGAGTAATAAAAATGGATAATATGAAATATAAAATGATACAAATTACACTAAAATGTATACATCTTAGAAACTGTACAGTAAACAGTTTGTTATACATTACAGGTACAGTTATACAGCAATAAAAATGGATAATATAAAATATAAAATGATAAAAAGGACACTAAAAGGTAAGTATAAAATTATAAATGAACTGTACAGTAAACAGTTTTGTATACATTATAGGTACAGTTATACAGTAATAAAATAGATAATACAAAATATAAAATGATGAAAAAATGACACCAAGTTATAAAATATATAAATGTACTATTAACAGTTTGGTATATAATAGTATTCATTAGAAACCGTTGCTTAAAAACAACAGATTAACATTGTATACTATCCTGTCCTATAAACCTCACATGGGCCATTTTGAATGTATTTCAACTTACGACCGCTTGACTTACGACCATTTTGTTGGAACGGAACCTGGTCGTAAATGGGATGTTACCTGTGTTTCAGATTTTCATCTTCTATTTAAAAAAAAAAAATGGTAAAGGAAAAAAAAAAAGAAAAAGATTGTAACCGCTGAAAAGACTTTCAAAACAATACCTGCAACTTACCTTGACGGCCACGCCGCGCGTCTCGGGAAACTCCAGCAGGTGACAGCTGAGTTCCTCCACGCGACTGGTGAGAAGCTGGATATCGTTCACTCTCTGTAAGCCTTTCACGAGTGCCCTGGTTCTGTTGTCAACACTCACCCTGGCTATTATCTGCAAAGCGATACACAACGCATGATAAGTTTGCAACTAAAAGAACTGCTAAACTAAAAGAACTTACCTTCTCCCTTTGAGCCAAAAGTTGCCGTTGCTTAGCTTCTTCTGCCTTCCGATCTTCACTCTCCGCTTCCTCAGGAGAAGCCTCCGCTACACTGCTAGCGGGGAGCTTATCTTTCTCCACACTTTTAACATCCCCTCGGAATTTGGGCACCAACGGAGCGATGTAATTGCCCACAAAAGCTTGAACGCTTGGACGGGGGTAAGACAGATAGTGGGTGAAGCCTTTTTTGGAGGAGCTAGGAAGAACCGCATCGGATGGAGCTGTGCTTTTTGTGGAGTCATATGAAAGTTTAGGTTCTGGGTGACTGATGTCTTCAGATGGAGGTGGGTGTGTAGCTCCATTCATAGGCTTGGACGCTGCTGCTGGAGACATAACTGGGAGATGGTCGGCACTTCTAGGGGGAAAAGCCTCACTGTTTTGCTGGCGCATGCTCCCTTCCTCCCCGTGCGTGTTCATACCAAAGTAAATGTTGACGTGCTGGGCTAAAGACTTGTATGTCTCATCCATGTCGGTGGTATGGAAGAGCTGCGCCGTATGCTTTAACGACGAGACAGGTTTAGATGCCTCAAATGTGCCACTCTTAGCAGTGACAAATGGGTTTTCTGCAACTGCCACTTCTGAAACACATTTCTCATCTCCTCGGGTGGCTTCAGGTCGCGGCGAGACATCAGGGTCCTTCGTTGTCACCGGAACTTTTTCAACATGGGCGCCGTTCACCACAGCGTTGCCTGGCTTGAGACGGGAAAATTTGGAGATGAGCTCGGTGCTTCCAACTGCCTTGGTGACGCTGTCCAGTGTGGTCCTGATCCGCGACATGCGTCTGATAGCTCCCTAAGAACAAGAGTGGAGAGGACATAGGTTTAAAAGTCCCATCCAGCAGAAAACAGCCTTAAAAAAAGAGGTTGTTGTTGTAATACAAAAAGATGCTGATAGGGGGCACTGTCAAATTTGTAATTACTGTATCTTGGTAGTCAAGGAAACAGAGCAAGCGAATGACAGACTAAAACCTCGATCGAAATGGATGATCAGAGTACTCCATCACGCCTTAATTTACCCGCCGAGTCGTGTCAACTTGTCAAAATCCTACGCCAGAAGAGGCACAACCAACCCGTAGAACACATCAAGTGGGTAACAGCACAAGACTTTACCGTGGAAGTTGGCAAACAACAGATTGCCGAGTATATCCGGACGTGGGAATTGAAACCCCTGTGGATTTACAGTCTGGACTGCCTCTGCTCGACAGAAGATGAAAATCAAACCTACTACCACTACCGGGCTCGCTTTAGCAGTCCGACCTCACAGAGGCCAATTCTGGGGACGGCGAGCGTCTTTTTCGCCGTTCAAGTTTCGAAAGTTGAACCACAAACTGAGCCTGTCGATGTCCACTTTGTGGTGGAGTCTAATAGATTGGTACACACGCCAGGGAGGACCCGCTTCACTGACAAATGGCTCGCGGATATCATTGAAAAGAAGGCTATGCTACGAGAAGCCATTAAATTTTGATGATACAGAAAGTCGCTTTTGGAAACGTGAAAAAAAAACACACGAGTGGTATTATGTCAACTCTAAACGTTGAATGGAAACTTGCAGTAAAACTGTCAAAAGACGAATAAACCGCATTGGCAAACTGTTGCCGAATTACATACAATATATGTAAAAAAATGCTAATTACCTGATGAAATAACACACGGAAATCATTCGGTCAGTGCCGCCCTGCTAGCCCCGTTAGTTCTTGAACTCGAAAACAGGAAAAAGACAGGAAATGGCGTAAAATACGAAACTTCCTTTCTTCCAAAAATTAACATTATTAAAAAAAGTGTTTATCATGAATATAAATCGCATTCAGAAAGAAAAAAAACAATGTTGCGTGTTGGTATATGCTACGGATAGTTGTATTCGCGCAAAACATGCAGATTCGACAGACATTAAAACACTCGAACATAAATGTGATTTAACTCACACGACATTCATCTCGCGGTGTTGTTCTTTCTTTCTTTCTTATTAATTCGATGACATATTTCTGTGTAATATCGCAATGCAGAATCGCTAAACTAAAGGAACAAGCCGAAAGAACAGATACGTAACAACATATTGATTTACCCTAATGATAGCATCAAGCTAATATTCACCGAAACGTCACTTGCTGACCCTTTCAAACAAAAACTAAATCATTATGTCATCGACGACGACGAGTATCTGAAAACTTTTAATACCTTTCCATCATGCAAATGAGTAAGTCGCCGCTGTTGTTGCGAATGAAAAAAAATAAGACATGATTTGGGTGGCTGCCAAAGACTTTACAGTGGAAGTTGGCAAAGAACAGATTGTAGAGTTTATCCAAACATGGCAGCTGAATCCAAGATGGATATACAACCTAAATTTTCTCTACTGGACTGAAGAGGAGGATCTGACGTCCTACCATTACCTGGCGAACTTTAGCACCCCGTCACCGCAGATGCCCATCCCCACTGCTGCCGGCGTTTACTTCGTGCTGGATGTTTCCAAAGTTGAACCGCAAACGGAGCCGATCGATCTGCACTATGTCGTGGAATCCAACAGGCTAATGCACACACCTGGGGGGACAGAATTCACAGAAAAATGGCTGCTGGATATTATAGAAAGCAAAATTTCGTCGAGTCAAGCGATGCGCAACATGTACTGATGAATCCAGTTGTTTATAGCAATCATCAAAAGTATCTGAGCAAAAATCAAGTGTCGGCGTAGTGTACAAATCCTCAACTATTGACAGCTCTCCATTGTATAGATTCAATTCAAAACATGGCTGCCAAAAAAACGCCTTATACTCATTTAATATACTCACTCTCTTCACACCCCATTTCTCATTGTTTCCCATAAATGTGTTGAAACACATCCAGAAAACAAATACTACACGCATGGTAAGTGTACAAGAGTAAAGACAACCACTACAATAAATGGTGGTAATGCATCCAAATTTCCACCCAAAACAACATTTAAAACTCGGATGATGCGTAAATTTAATTAACACGGGCAGGTGTGACAACACAGTGACACTGTACTTACATATTCAAATACAGTACTGTACTTGTTTCAATTAACGAATGATTGGAATAACCAATAATTTTAGAAAATTCCCTGTTTTGCACTTAAATTCATAGTTTAATCTCATTCAATTCCTGATTAAAATGAAATGTTAATACCAAAATTGCTGCATAAATCTTGGAATAAAGTATATAATAACGACCACCGAGAAGACGACACGTCCTGTTCTGTAAAACGAAACAGGAAGTAATGGAAAGTAGTTATCTTGATAATTGGTGTTGAAGCGACGTGGCATCTTCCACCAATCAGAGATCTTCGACTGTTACGTCATTGGAACGATCCAATAGCGTTTCGAGTCGTGGTTTTCTGGCCTTTGGAATGCATTTCGTCAACAAACGTTAGCTTGCAGTTACGTATCAGCTGGAGCTGACAGCAATCGGCAAACTTCCCTCCCTCTTCGGTGACCCAGGTAAACAATATTTAATCACAATTATCCAGTTTTGTTAACTAATTTTTAAAGAGCCGGATGTGGGATTTCAAAGAATGGAACATTCCTTTTTTTTTTGTCTAAAATGGCGAGTTGTCATTGCCTGTTCGGCTTTCGTTTTAAAAGTAACCATAAACAGTCGACCGTGGCTCTTTTTAATTCGTACTTTCAGACACGCCATTTCAAAATTATGTAATATAGTATGCTATGAACTAAGTTTTCGACGTCCCCAAAAGGTGTCCAACACAAAGGAGCTCCAAAGGCAGTCATGGCCACGGCGCAGTATATGTTTCTGCTCGCCTTTCACATCTTGCTCATCTCCGAGTTTATATTGGCCAAGAAGGACTACTACGACATCTTGGGGGTGCCCAGAGACGCCTCGGATCGCCAGATCAAAAAGGCCTTCCATAAACTGGCTCTCAAATACCACCCGGATCGAAACAAGGGCACGGACGCCGAGGCCAAGTTCAGAGATATAGCTGAGGGTAAGGAAGTCTTTGTATTTCATGGAGGAGAAGGAATGTTATTGACATTTTGGGGGGAAAAAATGGGGCTTGGTGTGCGTTCATTGACAAAAACACAGATACAGTGATACCTTGGCTTACAAACTTAATTGGTTCTCAGACAGAGTGTAAGGCAAAAAGTGTGTATCCCAAAAAATAATTTCCCATAGGAAACTATTAAAATGAGAATAATCAGTTCCCAGGTCCCCATGAAACATACTTTTCTAATTTTCCAAGCCTTAAAACTTCACAAAATATACCTTAGTTTATGTATAATAAATGTGCTATGGTATTATAATTAAATAAATAATCTGTACTGTAAAATAAAGTCATTTTATTTACCTTTGTGATGGTCGTTGTTGGCTTGATGGAATCAAGTGGCTGATTTCATCAGCATTAAACACTTGATGAGGAACGTAGCCTTCTTTCACAATCTTGAGGAGTGATCACTTGTCGGTGCTTTCTCTGCGATAATTTTACCTTGTTCCTCATCAATTGTGTTCTGTTTAGCTGGGTTGATAGCTTTTTGCATCAAGTGTACAAATGGCTTGTGCGGGTTACTTGTGGAGCCAGATTGATGAGAATTTTAACCTTGCAGTCTACACTCTGCCTTTGAACTATCAAAGTTGAAACGAGTCCAAATTTCAACTGTTTTCTATCCATTTTGTCACTCTCTGTCTCTGTCGTCTGCCTGTCTCGTTAATGTTTAAACCACCTCCTTTAACTAAGGAGTGGAGGCGGGGAATAGAGGACAAAAACAGTCGGTTGCCATTTTGTTGTTAGAACGGGCTTGTTCGTGAACGACACATCACTCATTGTGGCAGCTCCGTGTGTATCCCAAAAAATAGTTTGTATGCCAAGGTAACATTTTCATAAATTTAACGTTCGTAAACTGAAAAGTTCGTAAGTCAAGGGGTTCGTAAAACCAGATATCACTGTAATCCCACACAAGCGATTGAAAAGTAAAATTTCCGTTTTTCCTTACCTCAGCATACGAGACATTGTCGGACGAGAAGAGACGTCAAGAGTACGACCAGTTCGGCCACAGCGCGGGTCCGCACGGCGGCAACGGAGGACCAGCCGGCAATTTCCGGCAGCACCACCAACGGTCCTTCAACGTTGACGACATCTTCAAGGACTTTGACTTTTTCAGTAGTCACCAACACTTCCACTCCCATCAGCAAGCCCATAAGAAGAGGGTCTTCCACCAGGCCACTGAGAACCAACAGCGAGGGGCCTTCGGTGGCGGCGGAGGACTGTTTGATGATATGTTTGAGAACTTGGAGAAGATGTTCTCCTTTAACGCTCACACGACCAGAGGTGACGGTCGATTCCAGCGCTCAGCTAAGCAGCACTGCAGGACAGTGACGCAGCGAAGGGGCAACATGGTAACCACCTTCACAGACTGTTCCTGAGCGGGGAAACAGACACAGTTATTTAGTTTGGAAATTGAATGCTAATTTATAACGTGGCTTTTTTTTTGGGTGAGATTTATATGCAAGGAACAAAGTTAGTTTCCAGTCACTTCCAATTAGGTCACCTTGTTTACTTGCTCAGGAATCGACATCAACTCCTGGATTCTTTGATTCAAACATGCTGCACTGGGGTGTTATTCTTTGTGAACAAGCTGGGACTGAAAAAGACACATATTTGAATGAAAAGAAATGCACAAAAAAAAGCACTATTATATTTTGCTGGAGATGTTTTTCAATATTTTCTTGCTAAAAAAACAAAAACCTCAAGTTGATCATGTGCAATACTTTTTGCTCTTTGTTCCCTGTTTTGCATAGACAGTGCTGTTTCAATAATCATTGTCTAAATGTCTGCACTTTTGTATGTGTGTGTGTGTATTAATTGGCTGGACAATGTTTGAACACAGAATAAACAAAGTTGCAATAGGACATGTTACTCAATCTGTGTGCACAATTATTATTTTTATGCAGTAAACTGGCAAGTAGTAGTGTTTTATTTATTGTATTCTATTTGTGATTGTATTATATTTATTATAGTTCCTATGCTTGTCTGACTAAAGTGTCATTGAGAGCTTTGAAAGGCGCTTAAAATGAAATGTATTATTATTGTGATTATTATTATTATTGCAACACAAACGTCCCCATAGTCAATAATTGCTGACACCTGGCATCCTTTTGTTAATGGAGGAGCATAATGAAATAACTAATTGTAAAAGTTCTAATAATGTTGGAATTCGTAGCTAATGTGACTGTAAAGTGACCTTGAGTTTTGAAAGTCGCTTAGAAATGTATTATTATTAGCTATCTATTAGCTAGCTTTCTGTCCATTTCAATTTTTACCAGGTTGAGTGAACGCTGGCGCGTGTGGCTGCCGCTGCTCACCCACTTCAAAACTTATCCTGTGACTGTAAAGTGACCTTGAGAGTTTTGAAAGGCACTTGTAAATGAAATGTATTATTATAATGTTGGACAAAACAGTAATAACATCTATATACGTACAGTACATTGGTGGCGGCGTTTTACTTCCGGGTTGAGTGAACGCTGGCGCGAATGGCTGTCGCTTCTCACCCATCGAAAAAAAAAACATTATCCCATGATTGTAAAGTGAGCTTGAGTTATAAAAGTCGCTTAGAAATAAAATTGTCATTATTATAATTATTGAATGGTAAATCATTCATCAAATATGCAGTTTGGGATTAGCTTCGCCATATTTATAAAAACAAATGGCTTTTCTCATTCAACCAATCACCGCGCAACATTAAACATCTTCCTGTTCCGAACTCTTGCCCAATCAGCGGCCTTGACGTAAGAAACCCTTCTGTTGACTCGGGAAGGTGACTCCTCAGACTGATTCTGGTTTATTTATCATTTTAAACAGCGAATGCTGTAAATCAGATATTATTTAAAATCATGTCTTCTTTCGGGAGGATGTTAGGCATCCTTCGGGTTGGAACTCGGCTGACGAGACGCGATCCACAAAGGATAATAACGAGAAAGTAAGTTCGTCGTCACTAGCCTCTGATGCTAACATGCTAACGAGTCGTTCTATCCATTTTCCCTCACCTGTGATGATCTTGCAGGGCAAGCGACGGGACCCACATCGAGCCTCAGTATAGGCAATTTCCTCAAATCACCAAGAGCCAGCAGTTCCAGTCGGAGTTTATCAGCGGTGCAATGTGGTTCTGGATCCTTTGGCATATGTGGCACGACCCGGATGCGGTCCTGGTAAACACCTGCACTATTAAAAAAAAAATAATCCAACTGGACCGTGACGTGTATATTAATGAGTTTTTCGTTCTGCTCCAGGGTCATTTCCCGTGGCCTGATGCTTCTGAGTGGACAGATGAAGAGCTTGGAATTCCACCAGACGACGAAGAATAAGGTGATTTTTACAACCATTCCAAATTAGCATATTTGTTGCGCTTACCTTATTTTTCTTCATTGCAGTTCATCCGGAGTGAGGCCACTTCGAAACTGTTTCCTAGAAGTCGTCATTGTACATACAATAAATATTCAAACATTCTCTCACGTGTCATCAATAATGAGCCTTTCCACTGAATACGTTTTATTTACACGCCATTTTATGAAATGCAGATAACAGTGTGTCAGCTTTGCCAGTGTTTGAATCTTGTTGTTTAGAATGTAAGCCACGATTAGAAAACAAATGTCCAAAAAAGTGAAGGGAAATAAAGTCGGATTGAACAAACCGAGAGGAAAGAAAGCGACAGCGTGAACAACTACAGCGTAAATGTGCTGAAAGTCACTCGCGGGTTTGTGTGCACGTCAACCTGAGCGGAGCTTGAAAGCTACTTTGTTTTGGGATGACTCCATTAACACTATCGCGCTAGCTAGTTATTAGCTATCTGTTGAGCGAAACGAAAACTAAAAAGATCGGCGTCCGCGTTCGTGAGGTGGCTGGTGCTTTTCTGTTCATGGCTTCATTCCCTGAGTTAACAACTGTGAAAAAAATTAGCACTTTTTTTTAAGTTCCTCACAACTTTCGGCACCACAGTGGCTCAAAAATACTAAGTGGCACGATTGGATTGAGGATTTAAAAACAGACCCGTTCTTGAAAAAAAAAAAAAAACACACCGCCTAGAGGGAGAATAAGAAATGGATAATTAGTAAATCAACTGCTATTATTAGCTAAATAATAATACATTTTATTTATAAGCGCCTTTCGGGACTCTCAAGGACATTTTACAGTGATATAGCTAGCTGGCTAACTAGCTAGCTAGTTATTATCTATATGTTGGCTAGCTAGCTGGCTTTCTATCTATTTACATTAATTTCATCAGTGCTGTATGTCATGCATATTTGACAATAAAGCTGACTTTGACTTTTGACTATTTGAGTGGCTAGCTATCTAGCTATTAGATATCTGTTGCCTGGCTCTATCTATTTGAGTGGCTAGCTCGCTAGTTATTAGCTATGTGTTGACTAGCTAGCTGGCTCTATTTGAGTGGCTAGCTATCTAGTTATGAGCAATCTGGCTTTCTATTTGAGTGGCTAGCTATGTAGCTCGCTAGTTATTAGCTATCTGTTGACTGGCTAGCTGGCTCTATGAGTGGCTAGCTGGCTCTATTTGAGTGGCTAGCTATCTAGTTATTAGCTATCTATTTGAGTGGCTAGCTATGGAGCTAGCTAGTTATTAGCTATCTGTTGCCTGGCTAGCTGGCTCTTAATTTGAGTGGCTAGCGATCTAGCTAGCTAGTTATTAGCTATCTGTTGTCTGGCTAGCTGGCTCTATCTATTTGAGTGGCTAGCTATCTAGCTAGTTATTAGCTATCTGTTGGCTGGATAGCTGGCTCTATCTATTTGAGTTGCTAACTAGCTAGTTATTAGCTATATGTTGGCAGGTTACCTGGGTCTATCTATTTGAGTGTCTAGCTATCTATCTAGCTAGCGATTAGCTATCTGTTGGCTAGATAGCTGGCTTTCTATCTATTTCAGTAGCTAACTATCTAGCTAGCTAGTTATTAGCTATCTTTTGGCTAGCTAGCTGGCTTTCTATCTATTTGAGATAACTTCCTGGTTGAGTGAACGCTGGCATGTGTGGCTGCCGCTGCTCACCCACGGAAAAACTTATCCTGTGACTGTAAAGCGACCTTGAGAGTTTTGAAAGGCGATTAGAAATGCAATGTATTATTACAACAACAACAAGATGACGAGCACACCAACGCAAATACGCCATTTACAGAAAAAAAGAAGCTCCAAAATATAATAAAATTGTATCTCTTCATTAATAAATACATTAAAAAAATCACAGATTAAAAGGAGAAATAAATTAAGCAGAATATCCATGAGCTTTTTTTTTCCTTTTGTGAAAGATTCCTATTCAAACCAACAGAGGGCAGCGATGAGCTTGTATAAAAAGTAACAAAGAAGAGCGGAAAGGGAGAAAATATTTTTTTTTTTGTAATTATTGCTGGTGAGATTTAGAAAGCACGAGCACCATTTGTGAAATCCGCCACCCCGAAAAAATATATTAAAAATAATGGAATACAGTGATACCTTGGCTTACAAACTTAATTGGTTCCCAGACAGTGTAAGGCGAAAAGTGTGTATCCCAAAAATTAATTTCCCATAGAAACCATTAAAATGAGAATAATCCGTTCCCAGGTCCCCATAAAACATAATTTTCTAATTTTCTAAGCCTTAAAACTACACAAAATATACATTATTTTATGCGTAATAAATGTGCAATGGTATTATAATTTAAAGAAATAAACAGTACAGTATAATAAAGTCGTTTTATTTACCTTTGTGATGGTCATTGATGGCTTGATGGAATGGAGTGGCTGGTTTCATCAGCATTAAACACTTGATGAGGAACGTAACCTTCTTTCACCATCTTGAGGAATGATCTCTTGTAGGTGCATTTACTGCGATAATTTTACCTAGTTCCTCATCAATTGTGGTCTGTTTAGCTGGGTTGATAGCTTTTTGCATCAATAGTACAGATAGCTTGTGAGGGTTGTTTGTTGAGCCTGATTGATGTTTTTTTAACCTTGCAGTCTACACTCGGCCTTTGAACTTATCAAAGTTGAAATTCTGTAACTGTCGTCTGCCTGTCTCTTTAATGTTTAACCCGCCACCACCCCCCTCACTGCTGCGTTCTTGACCAATCACATGGCTTTAACCGAAGACGGGGCGGGGAATAGAGGACAAAAACAGTCGGCTGCCATTTTGTTGTTAGAAGAACGGGCTCGTTCGCGAACGACATCACCCATTGAGGGAGCTCCGTGTACGAAAAAAGTTCGGATGCCAAAGTCAAATTTTCATAAATTTAACGTTCGTAATCCGAAAAGTTCGTAAGCCAAAGGGTTCGTAAACCGAGGTATCACTGTAATAACTAGGCGTCAAAATGTGTTTGGTAAACCTCATTGTCCTCGACGTCCATTTTAATGCCCGCAGTCGCTCCCATCCTCATCGCCACCTTTTCTTTCCATCGTTAGTGTGCTTGTAGTGAAGTTGGTGCATGACTCCCCCCCCATTTTTTTTGTCGTACCTCAGCTTCACGTCGTCTCGCTTCTTAAAAAAATAAAAAATAAAGCACAAAAAGTGTCCAAATAGCTCATATTAACTCATTCACTGCCATTCCTCAATTTATTCGAGCGCCATGCCCTAATTTGATCGGGTGTTTCACACTTGGGTGCCGATCAAGTGCTGGTCAGACCTCCGGCAATGTTTTTTTTTTGTTTCTTTTCCACAAGGGGCAGCATTTGCCTTTTGTCCATGTTAGCCCTTTGTTATAGCTTCAGCTGTTAAAGCGCAATATAAATCAATATGTATGGATCATATTTTGCACAACTGCCTCCATTTCGAGCTCAGATAACTCCAGACCTATGTAATTTAGGAATTAACAATTTTTTCTTCGGATGAAATTAAAGATTCTAAGGTTTCTAGGGGGCAGCATATGCCTTTTGTCCATGTTAGCGCTTTGTTACAATTTTTAGCTGTTGTTAAAGCACGATATAAATCAATATGTATGGATTGTATTGGGTACAGCTGCCCCCATTTCGAGCTCAGATAACTTCAGACCTATGTAACTTCGGAATTATTATTTTTTCTGATAAAATTAGAGAGTCTACAGTTTCTAGGGGGCAGCATTAGCCTTTTTTTTCCATGTTAGCGCTTTGCTATAGCTTCAGCTGTTGTTCAAGCACGATATAAATCAATATGTATGGATCGTATTTTGTCCAGCTGCCCCAATTTCAAGCTCAGATAACTCCAGACCTCTGTAACTTAGGAATGAAGATTTTTTTTTCTGATTAAATTCAAGTGTCTTAGATTTCCTACGCTGCTTTGAATGTTTATGTAGTCCCACAACTCAATATGTTGTGGGTCCTGCAATTTTGAGTGAAAATGACAAAAACCCTGGCAACGGAGTAGACATATTTTTGCACATCGTCTGGCAGTGAATGAGTTAAAAAAAAAAAAATCTTTTTTTTTTTTCTTTCCTTAGACAAAAACACGACTGTGTCTGTTGATTTTCAAAATCTTGCCCAGTCTCTGCTTGGCGGTGGCCATGCCTTTTTTGGGACGTTTGCCTGAAAACAAAAGAATGGAAAAAAAAAAGGTGAAAAATTAGACGTATTCCACGTATTAAGATGAATTTTTGTCACACACCTTTTGTGGCTTGATTGCTGACGGGCGGCGGGTTGGAGGCGTGTCTCTTGGAGGGGTGCAAAGGGGGCGACATGTTGGGATCACAGTACTGGTAATGGTGCTCTGGGCTGGGTAGGCCCTGATTGTCCCAGGCCTCTCTGCTGTTGCCTTGGCTGTCCATGGGGCTGGCGACCCCCTGCTGGTGGGGCGCCGCCCCCCGCTGCCCTGCCGGGTTGGAAGACCACCATGGTTCCTCAGGCGAGGCCGTCTTTTCCGCCTTGGCGGGGCATAACAGGCCCGCCATGGATAACATCCCTTGAATGGCTTCTTCCGTGCTGGGTGAGGTAGGACGTTCTCTAAAGGGGGCGGGGCAAAGAGTGTCATTTGCTTGTAAATGCCGCCCAAATATGGTCGTCCTTCCTGTAAGGGGCGGACATACCGTTTGAGTGGTTTCTGGCGAGATTGGTCCAGCTCGATGGTGTGTCTTTTTTGCCTTTGATCTTCGTCCTCCGAATCGTCGTCGGAAGAGGACGACAGCGGCGACACTTTGAGCTACCAATAGAAAAATTTAGATTACATTACATTAGATTACATTCCGCAGCAGCTAAAAAAAATACATAAAAATACAGGAGCTGCTGTAAAGGCAGCCATTCTCGCGGCGCCATCTTGAAGTCAAAAACAAACAAAACAAAAATAATGTGACAACATAAAAGACAATCTTCAAACTTTAGCACTTTCTTCAACCCTATGTTTCATACATGAAGCAGTTCTAGATGAAAGAGGAGAGGGTTAAAGCGTTCTTTTCACCAGTGGATCAGAATGTGCGCGTCTGCTACAAGCTTAAGTTTTGAAAGCAAACACGAAGCTGTAGCATCGTTTTTGACGAAGAGAGAGTGTCACATCTGTCCTGTCAATTCGCTTCAATTCCAAGCCGCGACAGTTCCACATACAGCCCAGTGACTGACCATTCGTTTGAAAGAAATTAGCAGGCAAATGTCCGCCGTACCTGCGTGGGAGCATCGCTGTCCGAATCGACATCCGACGCACACGTGTGTCCCGACGCTTCTTCCCTGAGTTCGGTTTTCACTCTCTCTGCTATGCAAGAAAAAAAGTGTCAATAAAGTGTCAATAAATAATACGACTAATAATAATAATAATAATACATTTCATGTTCAAGCCCCGTTCAAAACTCTCAAGGTCACTTTATAGTCACAGGATATGTTTTTCTGTGGGTGAGCAGCGGCAGCCACACATGCCAGCGTTCACTCAACCCCCAAGTAACTCAGATAGAAAGCGAGCCAGATAGCTAATAGCTAGCTAGCTAGATAGCCATATAGCTAATAGCTAGTCAGCTAAATAGCTATCCAGCGAGCCAGACAGCTAATAGATAGCTAGCTAGATAGCCAGACAGACACGCAACAGATAGCTAATTGATCATAAATAGCACCTAGATAGCAAATAGCTAGCTAGCTAGGCGTTCAGCGTTTACTCAACCCGGAATAACTCAAATAGATAATATATAGCTAGGTAGATAGCCAGCTAGTTAGTCATATAACTAATGGATAGTCAGCTAGCTAGCTATCCGGGGAGCCAAACAGCTAATAGATAGTTAGCTAGATGGTCATCCAGACAGACAGACAACAGATAGCTAATTGATGATAAATAGCAAATAGATAGCAAATAGCTAGCTAGCAAGGTGTTCAGCGTTCACTCAACCCGGAATAACTCAGATAGAAAGCGAGCCAGCTAGCTAATAGATGGCTAGCTAGCTAGCTAGATAGCCATATAGCTAATAGCGAGTCAGCTAGATAGCTATCCAGCGAGCCAGACAGCGAATAGATAACCATCCAGACAGACATTTATATTATAGTTATTATAGATAAACGCCTCCATTATTGTTTACAATAACTTATTTTAACACAAGTTATGATTGACATTAATCATGATCAATGAACCTCACCAATCATTTTGTGGTCGAGCGCCCGATTGATCCAATCTGACTTGACGTCGGCGTTTTTGTTAAAGACGTGCCTGTTGGACTCCATTTTGATCGGGCACGCGGCGGGCCGCCTCATATCCCTGAATAGGAATTCAATAGCATTTTTAGATCAAGACCACAAAATGGGAATTAAGTCAAACATATTTATTGATTATGGAGGAAAAGCGTACGGAAATATTCTGACCGTATGATCCTGCCATTGACCAGCATGAGTCTGAGGTGGTTTTCCTCCAGGGATTCGGCGGCGGCGGCGGCCGAAGCCGTGGACGCCTTGTTGAGCTTCCCGCGTACTTTGGCGCAGAACGCCGGATCCTGCCAACAGCACAGAACAGGTCAAAACCGCCCAAATGCATCATGGGACAAAAAAATAAACAACAACAAAAAAAATCTGTCACCTCCTCTAGCGGGCCCACCTCCAACCTCCTCAGCACCTCCCTGGTGTGTCTCTCCAAAATGTCCAAGTTGGACGACGTCCGGGGCGTCTGCCGCTGTTGTTGCTCTCGCAGGCGGCGGGCTGCCCGCCTGGCTTGCCGCGCTTGGCACAGACGTTCCAGGGTGGCGCGTGTGGACGGGCATCCGTTGGATCCTCCTCCTCCTCCTGCTCCTCCGCCGCCGCAGACGCTTCCCTGAGATTTAAGCGGCTTGACGCTAACGCCCCCTGCACCGTTGTTCGGTTCCTCCTGTTGCGCAATAACATCGGTCACTCGTCGCAGATGATAAAGAATACGCGCATTGTTATAGTCTTGTTTTGAACCTTACTTCTAGATGTCGTATTTCCTTAGTGAGCTCCTTGATGAGATGATTTGGCCTGATGTTGTCGGGGACCTCGCTGTTGGGCTGAGTCACCTGGACAAAATGTCAAAAGTAAGAAACAATGCAAAAAAAAAAAGGGGTGACGGAGGAACACGTTGGCGAGAACTAACCTCTCTTTTTAACCATGTCTTGAGCGCACAGATTAAAGCCTTCACGCCCTCCATGAGGTACGTAGGCGGTGGACAGGTGTCTTCTCGGAGTTCTGATAATGGACCGCAATTAAATTACATTTTTTTTAACGGCGTTTATGAAATAAAATTTGCCGCACAAAAATTACCTTTAAGAGTTTCCAGAAGATTCTTGCCCACATACCAACAAATGGCCTCAAAGTAAGGAAACTTGAAGAGGTCCGGCGTTTTCAGACGGCGCTCCATTTCGTAACACCTGACCGACAAAATAAAATCACGTTATGTCATTTCAAAGTAAAGGTATTACAAAAAAAAGGGGGCGGAGTTCCGGGGTCTTACCTGAGCTGCATGCCGATATTGAGGTTATGCAGGAAATTGCCGCCGAACGCCATGCAATCCTGAGAGGTGAGGACGGCGTGGATCCAACCTGCGGGGGGCGCCGTAGCGTTAGCACGCCGACATTGACGGCGGACGCCTGATAGCCTGACCCCTGGTCACATTATTTGTTATTTTGTTTGTTTTTGACTACAAGATGGCGCCAACCTCGGATAAAAAGGACAACAACGAGGACAATTTAGCAGTTGGCGCCACGGATATTTTCCACTTCTGTAAAATTTCTTAACTCAATCACTGCCATTCGCGAATTTATTCGGGATTTGAAAATCATGACTTGGAGCGCCATTCCCGAAAATTGACCCAGAGGAAATGATCATGAGATTTTTCGACACCCACGTCACTCACCGGCTTTCAAAGCCAAAAACACTTAACTCACAAATACTACAGTCAAATTTGAGGACTATAATAATAATAATACATTTCATTTATAAGCGCCTTTCAAAACTCTCAAGGACACTATACAGTCACATGATATTTTTTCTGCGGGTGAGCAGTGGCAGCCACACGCGCCAGCGTTTACCCAACCCGGACGTAACAAAGTAAAAAAAAAAAAAAAAAAAACTGAATGATATGACAACACAAAGACACAGAGAGTCATTCATTCTTCAGCACTTTCTGTACCCTCTTTGTGACATGAAGCAGTTCTAGATAAAAGAGGAGAGGATCACAGCATCCTTTTCAGCAGTGGATCTGGGACGTCATGGTGGAATGTGCACGTCTACTACAAGCTAACTATGAGTCCACATGGATAAAAAAAATGCAGTTGCACTGACCCAGTTTGTTTATTTAACTCATTCATCGCCATTCCCGATAAAGCGTTGGTCAGACCTCTGGCAATGTTTTTTTTTTTTTTCCCTTCCACGAGGGAGCAGATTTTGCCTTTTGTACAAATTAGCGCTATGTTACAACTTTAGCTGTTGTTACAGTGCCATATCAATCAAAATGTATGCATTGTATTTTGTACAGCCGACCCCATTTCAAGCTCAGATAACTCCAGACTCATATAACTTATTATTTTAACTCTAATTAACTCTATTTTTGATGAAATTAGAGAGTCTAAGGTTTCTAGGGGGCATCATTTGCCTTTTGTCCATGTTAGCGCTTTGTTATAGCTTCAGCTGCTGTTAAAGTGCCATGTAAATCAATGCATGGATTGTATTTTGTACATCTGCCCCCACTTCAGGCTCAGATAACTCCAGACCCATCTACCTTAGGAAGTAACTCTTTTTTGGATGACATTAGAGAGTCTAAGGTTTCGAGGGGGGTGCATTTGCCTGTTCTCCATGTTAGCGCTTTTTTATAGCTTCAGCTGTAAATCAACATGTATGGATTGTATTTTGTACATCTGCACCCATTTCAAGCTCAGATAACTCCAGATCCATATAACTTAGGAATTAACTATTTTTCTGACAAAATTAGAGAGTTTTATGTTTCTAGGGAGCAGTATTTGCCTATTGACCATGTTAGCGCTTTGTTATAGTTCGAGCTGCTGTTAAAGCGCCATGTAAATCAATATGTATGGATTGTATTTTGTACATCTGGCCCCATTTCAAGCCCATATAACTCCTGACAAATTTAACTTAGGAATTAACTCTATTTTTGATGAAATTAGAGAGTCTAAGGTTTCTTATGTTGCATTGAATGTTTATGTCGTCCATTTTTTTGTGGGTGCACGTGGGAGTTTTCAAAAAATTGTTACCCGTGGGGATGAGCAGCGTGGTTCCCTTGGGCACCACGCACTTGAAACACTTGTCCACTTTGTCCCCGAAAAAGACTTCGCTCTGATTGGGCGAGGAGCTCCAGGCCTCATAGAGCGCCAGGTTGGCTGGCGTTGGCTTGATCAGGTAGAAGATCTTCTCGCCCTGAAGATAAACACCCACGATTGTTCACGTCTTTTTCTCGAGCGGGTGTCCAGAGACATCCGTTGTCTCACTCACCCAGAGGACGTGGTACCACACGGAGGTGCCTCCAAAGTCGATATGGAAGTCGGTGTAGCTGTCCTTCACGCCCATCAGGCAGTACTTCTGCACGAAGGGTTTGGGGAAGAACGAGTCGTCCGGCCAGTAATTCTCCACCCAGGACATTTTTTGAGCGACGTCGGGCACCTCCACTAGCTTGGACATCCTTTAGCGAGATAAAAACATCGGAATGGGCGCGACGGAGGCAACGACGGCGGCCATTTTGGGAAGCGTTTGCTCACTTGGTGTCGGAGAACTCCAAGCTGATGAGGTTGAGGACTTTGGGGCGATGCGGGCCGGTGAAATACTTGATGAACTGGCTGAGTTTCATCTTGGTGTCGGCTTGCCGGGCGACGTCGATCACGTCGATGACTTTGTCGCCGCCTGCGGTCGAAAAAACAAGACCGTTAACGCCGTCGTTGAGGGCGGCCATCTTTGTACGCACCCAAACGAGGCTAAACAAACGCTTGCTAATGATGGGAGAGGCTAACTAACGTGTTATGCTACAAATCACATTGGGGCGACATATTGGCTTCACACACGCTGCTTTAAAAGATGTAACGCAGTGGTGGTTCGTCAGGGCCTGCAAGGCCTTCTCTGCTGGCCTAAATATATCTGAATCACAGAATAATGTGATTGGGCGAGGAGCTCCAGGCCTCGGGGCGACATATTGGCTTCACGCACTCTGCTTTAAGATATGTAACGCAGTGGTCGGGCGTCAGGGCCTTCAAGGCCTTCTCTGCTGGCCTAAAAAAATATCTCAATCCCAGACAAATGTGAATTATATTTTGTCCATTATTAAATAATTCCAAATTCTCTTTCGGCTTCCTTTCATTGCTTTTAACCAATCACATTTCAGCTAATTTGTTACCACGGTCAGAAATCTACTCGACGCCTTCACAATCAGTTCTGCAGGCCCAGGAGCATAAAAAAAAAAATCGATGGCGATAAAACCGATGCTTTAACCAATCAGATTTCGAGTTGCCTGCTTGAAAACGTTAGCAACATCAAGAATTATCGCAAAATATGATTGGCTCGACACATGATTGACAAGTCACTAACCAATCATAGTATCACTAGCCGGCTAACGGATAAGCGCATGCTGGCCAGAGCTAGCATGCTGTGTCTGTCACGAGCTGTATAAGCTAATATATTTTTGTGTTGATTTAATAGCAAGTTTTGTCAACCCACAATGGCTGAAGACGGACTTTTCAAGAAAAAAATGGAGATTATTAATAAAGGTTGGCTATCTCCGAAGCTAGCAAAAATAGCAAGTAATACTGCAATTTTATGCGGTTATCATGAACCCACACGTTCATAGTAAAAACAGTTTAAAGGCAGTATTTCTTAAGTTTCTTCGGGTCACATGTTATTTCCTTGCTATCGGCACCCTCTAGTGGACATGTAGTAAATCACACAAAACTGGATTCAGACATAGCACAACTGAAGGCCTGGTCTGCTATTGGCCCGGAAACGCACGCGGCTACTTAGCCACAATTTTCTTCTGGCTATCACGAGTGGATAGCAAACTTACCCACGTATTGCTCCACATCTCGCACGCCGAAACTGGGCGACGGCAACTTGAGGCCAAGGCCTTCCATCTCAGTGACGGCGATGGGATGGCGGAATCCCGAGCGTTCGAGGTACTTTGGCGTCACCTGCTCGCCTCGCATGCGCATCACCACCTCCTCGCAGCTGGTGGACCGACACAAACAACGACAAACGTCAACATTTGGATTTATTTTCAAAACAGAAACAGACAGCGCGAAAGTAAATAGATGGTTTGAAAGGGGAGTAAAAGAAGATATTTTTATAAAACAGCTAACACTAAATCGCCATGGTGGCATGAGGCTCAATTTGGATCATGCTTACAACAGATTTCTTAGATTGTTACCACGTAGGCTTAGTCATGCTGATGAGGTGATACCAGGGCGAATGGGGCAATCAGGGCCAGTCATAGACCAGGGAATAGTACTCTGCTCCCTCCAACCTTAGAGCAGGGACCTTTCAAAGCAGAGGTCTGGCAAAGGGATATTTATATAGGGCCAGAGCTAACAGCAAAAATTTTAGTTCGCTGATGAAGCTTCTCGGATGAGGAGCGAAACGTCCGACACCTTGAAAGAAGTACAGATGACGGCTGAAGAAACCTTTTCATCGATGGACCACTTCTGTACCACCGAGAGTTTACACAGACGATTGAACCCTTTTAGCTGCAATAAAATGGCGACGTGGTTGTTTTCTTACATGACCAGTCTTTTTGGAGAAATGTGACGACCAGTCTTTTTGGAGAAACATGAAAGCCCGCGATTGGTACCTGGAGAAGGTTCTGCTTTGCAGCTCCTTGACAAAAATGGGGGTGCCAGCTTGCACGGGCTTGGCTCCGTCGTCGGGCTCCGTGTAATCGTGGCGGTGCCAATTGTTCCGCCTTTTCACTGGCGACCCCAATGAAAGATTGAAGCAGAAATTATTATTATTATTATTAGTAGTGGTAGTAGTATAGTAGTAGTAGTAGTAGTAGTAGTCGTATTAGTAAAGTGATACCTCAGCTTACAAATTGAATTAGTTCCCAGAAAGTGTGTGTAAGGTGAAAAGTGTGTCTTCCAAACATTACTTTCCCATAGGAAACCATTAAAATGAGAATAATCCGTTCTCAGGTCCCCATAAAACATAATTTTCTACTAGTTCGTAACCCGAGGTATCACTGTGTTATTATTATTATTATTTACGAATGACAAGAAGCGACATCACTCACTCAGGGAGGGTCCGTGTAGGACGTCACAGTTCGGACAGTGGTAAACGTCGATATCAACGGCATGGTGCTCCTCTACGTGGACACAGCTGCAAACAAAATGGAATTATAAAAAAAAAAAAAAACATGAGAAGTGTTGAATATGTTTTTTTTTGTAGCTGGATTACATCGAAAAGGGAGGCAAGATGTCTCCCATTTGACCTAAAATGGCTTCCGTCTCCCAGTCGAACATAGCTGCTACCTCCCTTTGGGCCCTTTGGGCATTTTGTGATAAACGCAAAATCAGATTAAGAGCGCCGGTTTGAGCCCGCGAGATGGAAGTGAGGCTCTGGCCGCTATCACCTTTGATCTATTTGCAGGGAAGTGTAAAAAAAAAAAAAATAATAATAATCCAAAGCGCCGGAAGAGCCATTAAAGTACTCAGGAAGTGGAGAGCTACTGTGAATTCTTAACATTTGCCATGCACACATTGTTCCTGTTGTTTATTATTTTGCTTTGTGTTGACTGTTATGTAAAGTGTTTTGTTACAGCGGCTGCCTCTACAGCAGCTCCTAACCCTCTAAACCGGTTTCCATTCTACTACAGTGAGACCTCAACTTACAAACACCTTATCTTACAAACATTTCGTCTTACAAACTTCAAATTTCTGAAAATTAAACCTTATAATAAGCACTATTTTCATAATACACACCCACCACGGCTGGCGGAGTGATCTTCGGCGGAAGCACACAAAGGTGACTCTCCTTCCATAAGCCATCAACGACCATCAAAAAGGTCAATAAAACTTTATTTTACAGCACAGTTTATTTCTTTAATTACAGTCCTCATGTAATGTGCCTCTCTTTCCAAACAGCAATTCCCTTTGACCTTCGACCTCCAACGCCATTCCATTAATGACCATCACAAATGCAAATAAAGTGACTTTATGATACAATGCACATTTATTATACATAGAATAAGTTATGTTGTGTGTAGTTTTAAGGCTTATTTAGTTGAAAAGTATATTTTATGGAAACCCGGGAACGGATTATTCCCATTTTAATGGTTTCCGATAGGAAATTTTTTTTCGAGATACACACTTTTCGCCTTACACACTCTGTCTGGGAACCAATTAAGTTCGTAAGTTGAGGTCTCACTGTACATTGTTTATTTATGTTATTTCTAGTATGCATAGAATACTTTGTTTTTAATCTTTTCACCCCTTCATTTAAATGTTGCTGCTGTAGATGGCACATTTGACCATTGTGGGACTATTAAAGACTCTGATTCGGATGAAAACGTGTCCTGAAATGACTCCGGCGCTAAGGATCGGCGTGCGGGCCAGATGTAGTCGACTCCTCCCCCCCATTGGCGAGCGAGCGCGTGACTTGGAAAGATGCTATAGCATCAAGCTCATGTTTCTACCATGTGCTCCATTGCAGGAAAAGCATGACTCATACACAGCGAGCGACCTCGACTGACTTTATCGTCGCAGCGGCAAAAAGGAAGAGGACGCGCCTTCCGAGCCCGGGAGAGAGAAAATTGGGTTGGGTTGAGTGAGGGGGCGCAAGTATTTCCTGCCTCCTACGAGGTTGATGACGATGTTGTTGCGTCGCTAGTCACGGGCGGCGTCATCTAACAGGATAGATGTCAATCAATAAATGATTCAAGTGGATTTCACAGTGTGAAATCAATGAGACCCCCCCCCCCCCAAATAATAAAAATGGATCTGTCTCAATGACGATTTCAATTGTAACGAGCAGTATGCGCTCAGCGTTGGACTGGACCACTTCCTGTCATCACCCCCCCTCCTCACCCCAACTAGATCCTGTGTGGTGTATTCATTAGCTGTGAGAAGCCTTCATTGTCGGCGCCGCCATACAAAAGGCCGGAGGCGGGCACGGCTATTATTTTAAGCTCTAAACAAGCATGCCGGGGCGGGGGGGGGGACCCGGACGAGTTTCATCTAACCTCCAGGCGGGCGTCGATGGATGTAAACAGTCTTGAACAGTGGCTATCTTACACATTGAAAATTGACCCACAGGAAACGATGAGATTTTTCGACACCCATGTCACTCACCAGCTTTCAAAGCCAAAAGCACTCAACTCACAAATACTCCAGTAGAATTTGAGGACTATGAGTGTACATGAATTAAAAAAAAAAAAAAAAAAAAAAAAACGCAGTTGCACCTCTTCAGTTTATTTTCATATTTAACTTATTCACTGCCATTCCCGATAAAAGCGTTGGTCAGACCTCTGGCAATGTTTTTTTTCTCCCCCTTCCACGAGGGGGCAGATTTTGCCTTTTGTCCATGTTAGCGCTTTGTTTCAATTTTAGCTGTTGTTAAAGCACGATATAAATCAATATGTATGTATTGTATTGTATACAGCCGTCCCCATTTCAAGCTCAGATAACTCCGGACTCATATAACTTAGGAATTAAGTTTTTTTTCTCATGAAATTAGAGAGTCTAAGGTTTCTAGGGGGCAGCATTTGCCTTTTGTCCATGTTAGCGCTTTGTTTCAATTTTAGCTGTTGGTAAAGCACGATATAAATCAATATGTATGTATTGTATTGTATACAGCCCTCCCTATTTCAAGCTCAGATAACTCCAGACCCATATAATTTAGGAATTAACTATTATTTTCGGTGAAAGAAGATAGTCTATAAAGTTTTTTTACACTGCATTGCCTATTCATGTATTTCTAAAGCGCAATATTCTTCAGGTCCTGCAATTTCAGTGAAAATGACAAAAACCGTGACATTGAAGTAGACACATTTTTGCATATTTTTTAAATTAGAATTGTTATACTACAACTGCATGCACTTATCAGATTGTTTTCCACTGTCGAAGGCGAATCAGTGCAAGTCGGACATGCCAGCATTTCTCTTTCTGTCGTGTTGGCACACCCTCTCAGATTTTTTTTTGGCAGCGCTCTTCACGCCATTACACAATCATTCCCGCCATTTCTAAGAAACTGCTCTGTTGTTTGTGTGCTATTACGCACCCCGCTACCAAAACAAAGCAAGCCAATGGGAACAGAATCAGATCCCGATGACCTGTGATGTAATTTTTTTTTGGGCGACCTCGACGCTGAGGATAAGCTTGATAAGGGTTGTACCACTGAACTTGATCAGTGGCACATATACGCAAAAGTTGTGTAACAATGACTCACAAAAGCAGCACTGATAACACCACGGGGACGCTGACATGACTACGCGTGGAAGCAGAAGTTGCTGAGAAAAGGATGTCTAAAACGCCTGTTATTGCTAAATGATAGAATTTTAAGCTGGAGTCTTTTGGGGTAATTTTTGACATTCATTTAACGACCCAAAACACATAAAAACACAAAACGTTTGAAGGAAGCAGTTCCAAATTCAGCCTTTAGGCGTCCCATCGGCCATGTGCCTCAAAAAGGGGGGATTTAAATTTCTCAAGCAGTCAATCAAAAAGCGCCACCATAATAACAAGGTCCTTGTTGTCGAATATCGCATTGAAAGCGATATTCAACAAAAACAAGGGGGACTCGAAACCCACCGTGACGAACCCAATAGTTTTGAAAAGTGTCACATTTTTTTGGTTCAAAACAAGAATACGAAGGAGCCACGTTTAACAATGGAGGAAGTTGCTCGAGGAGCGTGCCGATGTAAATTGTAGTATTTTAAAAACATTGGATATCTCGACTCAAGACAGTAAAGCATTAACATTGAATTAATAGAAAAAAAAACGAGAAAACCAATACATCGATTTTCAAAACAAACTCGTCGCCTTTGTAAATGACGCCGAGCTTGACTGACAACACAGACGACCCACGAATTGGGAGAATAAAACTACTCGCGTCAAACCACTCCTTTGTCTTTAACATTAACCGAAACCTGAATTTTACACACGGTATCATCTTGTTTCGCGTTTAGCCCATTCCGACAGCATAAAATGCGGTTTCAAGGGAAAAAAAACAACCCACTTTCTCACACCAACTCGCGTCAATAGACCATTTAAAGCCCCCGAAAGCTAAGCTAACTTAGCCACCGGTCCGACGCTCGGAGAACCGTCGCATTTACCAGACAAACTCGGGTATGTGTTCCCTCAAAAGGAGCTAGATCGAAGGAGGACACCTTATGCCACGTACCTGCCGTGGAACCAGTCCTTGCAAATGTCGCACTCGATCATAAACCGGCTCACGTCGTATGGCTGCCGGCAGACACAGTATAGCGGGGTCGCCGCCATCTTGCTACTGTCCCCAAACAACGCAGGAATGAACGCGGGGCGGAGAGTCAAACCCGATGGTCGGAAACTGCCGAAGGGAAGCCGAGAGAATCCGAAGCTTTGTCAAAGGAGGCGACACTGTTGTCACGACATAAAGAGAAATGGTTAACTTTTACGACGAAATGATGTCGACATGACTGCATCCGTGTATTAAAGTGCACTTTACAACATAATCTTCATTGACTTATGCTTTATTTCGAACAAGCACTATACAAGCATCGTATTGTATTATAATACATTATAATATAATTGAACTGTATTGTGTTGTTCTTTTGACTTCAAGATGGCGCCGCGAGACTGGCTGCCTTTCCAGCAGTTCTTGTATTTTGTTTTTCTACTTATTTCTTACTTTAATCTTTCCTTCATAACATTGCTGCTGTGAAATGTACATTTCTCCACTGTGAGACTAATAAAGGCAAATCGAATCCAAACAAAGGATAGAACAACATAAAACAATTTAAAAGCATACAATACCTGTACAGTATATGGAACTAATGTAATACACGAATGCAACTGTCAACTATGTACTACTATTATTCAAGATTCAACAAATATTCTGGTATTCTACACGATACATAACCATTTAAACTTTATTGCAAGTACCCCAAAAATTAAATGTACCGGTTAAATACATGGCATGCAAATTCCAGACTAATTATTTAGTTAGTGAGGTGTTACACCATTTTATTTACTGCTATCAAAACAAACGCCATTTTGCGTGTAAGCAGTGCCATCTCCTGGTTAATTTGAGTACATGTAATTAAAAATGTATATTTTGGTAGAAAACAGTTCGAAATGGATAAACATTAGCCACGGTTCATAGACATAAAAAACACATACTCATTGACTGAATTTACTGTTTCAAATGAACGTTTTCAGAATGATAATTTGTACGTTGAATCATTCGGTAAACTTCCATTTGGTAAATTGAAAATCAATGTTACACACAAGACTGAATGTTAACAATCGTACACATAGATGTAAACAAATAAACAAACAAAGAGTATTTTAAAGTATCATCCACCCTTTTTTCATGTTTGAAAAAAAAGGATGGATTAAGGCAAATCCGCCATTACAAAAGTGGACGACTACAGTTGTGTGCGCACTCTCGTCTGGTTTATTTCACACTCAATGAAGCATGGAACAACAGACGCTGGTGAATATGACATCTGATGGAGTTGAATCAAGTCATTGGTCATGTTTGTGGTCGGTAACAGTACTTTGGCCTTTCGGTGCTCCTTCCAAATGACATTTTGGCCTCGTAATCCTCTTTAGGAAATAAAAGAGGGCGCGTACATCACAACACAGAAATAGATGTTGCATATTTTTTTTTCCTTCTTCTTGTGTCTCATTCTTTCCAACATTCTTCTTTCTTACTCATCACTTTTGTGTCAAGAGTCAAAAAACACTGTTTAGTAAGACATGTTTTTGGTACTTTTTATAAGAATAATATTTACAGATTTTTCAAATTAAGAACACGTACAAAAGGAGAACTCAAAAGAATAACGGTAGGTCCCGTCTTAAGTTTTTTTAAACATAATCGCTTGGCTGAGTTTAAAACACCCTTCTGGATACTTACTTATTCCCTTTAAAGGACAACCGACACCATTTTTTTGTCTCCTAATTGACATCAGAAAGACGTTTTATAGCATCTGAAATACCCAAAACACGCAGGCTGATATTTTTAGTCAAATGCAAAACACCAATAAAAATGACTTAAAGTGTCCCAAAAGTATTTCAAAACGACCCAGGAAATGGCGAGTTTCAGAAGGTCCCGCCCCCTTGTTCGTGACGTCACACCTTGCTCGAGAATCAAAACAATGGCTTCAGATTCGAAGGAGATGCTTTCTTGTTACTCATCCAGTTATGAATATGATTCAAATAGTTCTGAAGAGGAAAGCATAAATGTTTGCAATCGATGAAAGAAGTCCTTCCGTCTCATTTTGAGGTGTCTGGACTCCAATGTAGCGTCCCAGATAATGCACAAGATGGCGCCCAAGCTCCGTTGGAAATGGAAATTTGTGTCAACTACTATCAAATAGTAGTCTTGGTGCAACACACAACAATTCACCATCGCGTTATTTATGTTTTTTTTTCCTTCTTATTTGGATCAACACGAAGTTTTCAGAACAAACAAAGTACCCAAAATGCATTGTGCGTCACTTTCTCGGTCAGGGGCGTTCCTTCAGTGACGTAGGGTGAGGACTCGTCACCAACTCGAAAACAAGACTTCCTGAATATTCAGTCTTAAAACGTAAAATATAGCTATATGTGGTGGAATATTTGTAAAATACGCTCAGTAGAAGTCATTTCAAGTGATTTTACAAATTATGGACACAAATTGGTCGGCGGCGTCGGTTGTCCTTTAATTTTCTCTCTAAAAAAAAAAGTGTCCCCGGAGATGCGTGATTTGGCCCTTTTTGTATTCTTCCACAAAAACATTCAAAATGACGTCGTCCCACAGAGATCTGTCCTTGTTTCCCTTTTCAAATTTCCCAAGACGAAATCATTGATAATGATGTCTCCAGCGTTGAATAACACTCCGATCACAATGGCAGCTAATTGCTTCCCCTGTTCCGATTAAAGTAATTAAAAAAAATAAAAAAAACGCATCCGCACGAGATTTCCCTTTTAACGCATATAGATCCGATTATGACATTTTATACCTAAGTGTGCTTTTTTTTCAAGCAGGAAGTGATGGGAAAAGCTGAGATCAAATGATTTTTTTTTTCTTCTGGATATAACACACTGCTGATGTGGCGAAAGTTTGAGTAGAAAGATGAAAAAGTAGTAAACTGAGCGTCAGTACAAAGAGGTTTTAAAAGGATGATGAAAGGGTTAAAAAAAAATCCTGTATGTCATCATCAAAAAAAAGGCATTAGGTACACGTAAAGACCTGCAGATATCCGCCAAGAGTCCAAGTAAGTCCCACCAAAGAAAAGTGGCTTGACTCGATTGAGTTTCAAGTAACAGAAGAAGAAGGCAAGTACGCAAAATGGCGGCGGCGGCGCGGGGAGGGGAAAAAAGGCGTTCGGTTGCATATATTAAGAAAAAAAAACAATACTTTCCGGATATGGGCGGACGGAAGGGATCCGTGCCGCCCCCCCCGCACCCCACCTGTGTGAGTCCGGGCGAGGAAGCAGGAATCAGTTGGTCAGGGTGCTGGATGCGCGGAAGTAGGATAGGAACTTGAAACATAGGCTGACCACAAAGTACCAGATGTTACGCGCCATCTGCGAGCGGGCGATGAACACTCTCCAGATGAAGACCACCAGAACCGTGTTGAAGGTGTAGCGGATGTTCCTCAATCTGCCAATAAATAAATACATACATAAATATATAAATAAATACATTCATACAAACATAAATAAATATATACATACATACATACAAACAAACAAATAAATACATACATACATTAATAGAAACATAAATACATACATAAATACATTCATACAAACATAAATAAAAAATACATACATAAATACATTAATACAAACATAAATAAAAAAATAAAATAAATGCATAAATAAATACATACAAAATAAATAAATATACAGTAAAGTCTCGTTATATCGATATGCAAGGGAGTCCGAAAAAATATCGATATAACCGGGACTATCGATATATCCAACCCTGTTTGCATGTAATTTTCTCCGTGCGTGCATAGAAATAGTATCGATATAACCGGGACTATCGATATATCCGATATCGATATAACGAGACTTTACTGTATATATACATACATAAATACATTAATACAAACAAATAAATAAATACATAAATAAATAAATACACAAATAAATACATAAATAAATGCATAAATAAATACATACAAAAATAAATATATATATGTATATATATACATTGTATACATTATTTATTTTTGTATGTATTTATTTATGCATTTATTTATGTATTTATTTGTGTATTTATTTATTTGTTTGTATTAACGTATTTATTTAAGTATGTATGTACTTTATTTATTTATATGTATAATATACATACATGTATAATATACATACATAAATAAATAAATAAACCAATAAATAAATGCATAAATAAATAAATAAATTCAGACGTAAATAACTCAATACATGAATAAATAAATACCTACATAAATACATAAATAAATAATAAATGCATAAATAAATAAATAAAAAATACATCCATACATAAATAACTAAATAAATGCATAAATAAATAAATAAATCCAGACGTAAATAACTCAATACATGAATAAATACCTACATAAATACATAAATAAATAATCAATGCATAAATAAATAAATAAATAAAAAATACATCCATACATAAATAACTAAATAAATACATTAATAAATACATTAATACAAACATACATAAATAACTAAATACATAAATAAATAAATACCCAAATAAATAAATAACTAAATACATAACTAACTAAATAACTCAGTAAATAAATAACTACATAAATACCTAAATACATACATAAATAAATTACTAAATACATAACTAAATATAAAAATAAATAACTGAATAAATAACTAAATAAATAACTAACAAACTAAACAAACAAATAAATAAATAAATAAATAAATTCATACATAAATACATAAATCTCACGAAAGAAAAGTCGCTTGAGTGAACGCTGGCGCGTGTGGCTGCCGCTGCTCACCCACAGAAAAACCTATCCTGTGACTGAAAAGTGACCTTGAGTTTTGAAAGGCGCTTATAAATCAAATGTATTATTATTATTATTATTACTAATGGGATGGACAAGCTATTGGAAAGCAATTGCAGTTCACAAAGATGACCACCAGAGGGTGCAACAAACCTATTATTAGCTGCAGCACTATTACAATACAATTATTTGTGGCAATATGTAAATAAAAATAAAACAGAAAAAAATAAAGCAAAACGATGCAACTTACTTTCTTAGGTGTTGCCGGGCGGCAGGAATGTCAGACATATCCTCGTTCAGGACATACTTTTTGGTGCCGATACAGTAGTTCTCAATGTACTCGGGCCAGTTGAGCTGGCGCACGTCAAAGTTGAATATCTGCTCAACAACAAAATATTTGAAAATGAATGAAATTGAAATGAAAAGTATTTTTCAGATTTTTTTGTCCTTTTTTTGGGGGGGGGGTGTGACCACCTTGCGGTCTTCCGGGCTCATCTGCGCCATCAACATGTTGACATTCTCAGAGTTCCACTCCCAATCTTGGCTGCTGAAATACTCCAACAGGCTGATGGCCTTGTGAAGCCGATTGAAAATGCGCATCATCCTGGGATGACAGGACGACACGTGCGATCAGAGAAGCATTCCCCCCAAATCACCCAGCAGGGGGTCGGTCTTACTGCGGCTTCTGTCCCGATAGGCGCAACACCAGGTCGTAGATCAACGCAGGGAACTTGTGGCTGACCAGGATCCAATACTGGTAGATGAGATAGTTGGACGTGATGTTGGCGTTGGGCCGGCGAAAGGCCTGCTCCAGGGGGTTCCTCTTGAAGGTCGACATCACGTGATGTTCTAAGGGAACACACACACACACACACACACACACACACACACACACACACACACACACACACACACACACACACACACACACACACACACACACACACACACACACACACACACACACACACACACACACACACACACACACACACACACACACACACACACACACACACACACACACACACACACACACACACACACACACACAACAAAATGGATGCCGCAGCTGCCGGAGGAGGATCCACGTGACCGTTACATCACGGCACGCAACGTCGGACCTCTGTTGCCATGTCAACGGGATGACCAAACGCGAGCGGACGGCGGAGCGGAAAGGCCCTCCGAGACGCGGACGGACGGAATGGCCGCGATGCGAGATGCGTTTTCTGTCATAATGATGATGATGAGGCGTAAATCCCGCCGCTGGCCATCTGCTAGCAATTGCGGCGTGCTAGCTAATCTGACAGGAAGCAGAAAAAAATAGGAGGGGAGGGGGGTGGAAGCTACCTGATGACACGCTGCCAGACGGATATCCTGCTCACACGCCTGCTAATCTGACAGTGTCATGACATGACATGACATCCAATAATAATAATAATGATAAGAATACATTTAATTGATAAGCGCCTTTCAAAACTCTCAAAGGTCACTTTACAGTCACAGGATAAGTTTTTCTGAGGGCGAGCAGCGGCAGCGTTCACTCAACCCGGAATAACTCAAATAGAAAGTTAGCTAGCTAATACACGGCTAATAGATAGCTAGCCAGATAGCTAGCTAGATAGCCAGCCGGCTAATAAGCGAACCAGATAGCAAACAGATAGCTAGCCAAATAGCTAGCTAGATAGCCAGCCAGCTAATAAACGAGCCAGATAGATAATAGATAGCAAATACAAAAAATATATAGCTAGCTAGCATATGAGCAAAATTGAGAACAGCGGTTTAAGGCGAGAAAAAAAATAAATAAAAAAAAACACTACAAAATAGATAGAAAGCTAGCTAGCTAATACATGGCTAATAGACAGCTAGCTAGATAGCCAGCCAGCTAATAAGCGAGCCAGATAGCAAATAGATAGCTCGATATTTAGCTCACATATTAGCAAAATTGATAACAACGGCGGTTTAAGACAAGAAAAAAAACAAAAAAACAATCCAAAATAGAAAGCCAGCTAACTAATACATGGCTAATATATAGCTATCTAGATAGCCAGCCAACAAGCTACATAGCCAGCCAGCTAATAAGCGAGCCTGATAGCTAAAAGATAGCAAATAGATAGCAAGCTAGCATATGAGCAAAAGTGATAGCAATGGCAGTTTAAGACAAAATAAAACAACAAAATGGATAGAAAGCTAGGTAGCTAATACATGGCTAATAGATACCTAGCCACATAGCTAGCGAGATAGCCAGCCAGCTAATAAGCGAGCGAGATAGCTAATAGATAGCAAAGCGAGCTATCATATGAGCAACATTTATAACAATGGCAGTTTAAGACAAAAAAAACACTACAAACGAATCAAATATAATATGTAGTATATTTAATTCATTGTTTTATGTTCTTTTGACCTTAAGACGGCGCCACGGGAATGGCTGCCTTTGCAGCAGCTCCTGTATTTTGTTTTTCTACCTCTTTCTTTGCTTTCATCTTCTTTTCCTAACTTTGCTGCTGTGAAATGTAAACGTCTCCACTGCCAGACGAATAAAGGTAAATTCAATCCAATATACTCTGCATCTCGCATCACAGGAATGGCATGCTAGCCTTTTGTCCGATATCTAGCTAGGCTAGTTTGTAGAAGCTAAAAAAAAAAAAAAACGTAGCGCACCCGAATTTTGACGGGACTTACCTATCTCGCCCCAATGGAACGGGTTGATGCCGCCCGTCGTGCAGTTGTACACCAGAGCCGTTTTGGGTCTGCGTGGAAATTGCGGTTAGGATGATTCTCAAAACTTTATCGACACTTTACACACTGGAGGCGACTCACTTATGCACCGCCGTATACCAGCCGGCCGCCAACGTGAGATTGATGACCACGTCCACGGGGATCAAGTCGGCCACGGCGTCGTTGTTGGCCCGCATGGTGCGTAGGATGCCTTTGCCGGCCTGACGCATACGTGACCAAAAAAATGCTTCACTTATCTGCAATGGGAGCGCGTGTTGCGTTCAAGGGTCGTCCGACTTACGGCGATGAAGACGCCGCTGGGCCCGTTGAAGTTGTCGATCCAACCCTGTCGGGAGAAGAAGGGCTCAATCGCTGACATAGTGTGTGTGTGTGTGTGTGTGTGTGTGTGTGTGTGTGTGTGTGTGTGTGTGTGTGTGTGTGTGTGTGTGTGTGTGTGTGTGTGTGTGTGCACGATATTGTGTTACTTCCCTGCTGTGGGAAAAGCAGCCGCCGTGATTGTAAATTAGCCCTAATTAAAAATGCATCAAGCACAACAGACGGGGAGCCAGGCATGCGTCAAGGCTAGTAACACGCGGAATGGGGGATAAAAAAATAAATTCCTAAGTTATATGGGTTTGGAGTTATATGAGCTTGAAATGAGGGCATCTGTCCAAAGTACAATTCAATTTACGAACAAGATAGCCTTACCTTACAAACAACAGTTCTCAAACATCTCGAAATATAATAAAGTGCACATATAGACGCGCCCCAATTTATGAACAAGATACGTTCCAAACGGTTGTTTGTAAGGTGAATTTGTTCGTAAGTTGCTTCAGTGCTATATTTTGCATGAAATGTTTGTTAAGGCTTGTATAAGTGATAGCAAATATCAAACATCTAGAAATATAATAAAGTGCACATATAGACACTCCCCAACTTACGAACGAGATACATTCCAAACGGTCGTTCGTAAGGTGAATTTGTTCGTAAGTTGCTTCAGTGCTGTATTTGGTATGAAATGTATGTTGAAGGCTGATATAAGTGATGGCAAATATCAAACATCGAGAAATATAATAACATGCACATACAGACGCTCCTCAACTTACGAAGAAGATACGTTCCAAACGGTTGTTTGTAAGGTGAATTTGTTTATAAGTTGCTTCAGTGCAATATTTGGTATGGTGTGTTTAAGGCTTGTATAAGTCACTTGTATTGGTTTGTACTGAAAAATAAACATTTCATAAAATATATGCTCTATAAAGATATGCACAACTGGAGCGAATACTTGTACATATGTAACTCCAGAAATGTTCATATGTACCATTGTTCATAACTCGAATGTTCATAAGTAGGGAAGCATCTGTATTTTGTATGGAATGTCTGTTTAAGGCTTATATAAGTGTGTTTAAGGCTCGTATAAGTAACCTGTATTGGTTTGTACTGAAAAATAAAAATGTAATAAAATATATGCTTTATAAAGATATGTACGTGTACAACTGGAGAGAATACTACATGTGTTACTACAAAAATGTTTGTATGTACCATTGTTCGTAACTTGAATGTTCGTAAGTAGGGGTTAGTGTCTGTATAGCGCTTGAACAAGAGCTGAAGCTGGAACAAAGCGCTAAAATGGAAAAAAGGGGAAATGCTGCCCCTTTGTGGAAGGGAAAAAAACATTGCCAGATGTGATGGCCAGCGCTTTATCAGCACCCAAGCATGAAAAAACAAAACCCGAACTAATTCGGGAATGGTGAATAAATTCCCGAAAAAATTTGTGAATGGCAATGAATGAGTTAAAAATGTGACGGAAAATCTCATTCGAATGAGAGATGGCAGAATACTAAAACATGCTAAAATGAACGCGGATACGTTTTGCTAGTCGGCATTGTTTGGGTTTGGCCAACCAATTAGAAGACGGGGAAACACGTTGACATCATCAAAAAGCGCCGGCCTTGTGAGAGAGGTCAAGTTGAAATCAAATCGCTAAAAACAACACAGACCGTGTTAAGATAAGATTGGTTCAAAAATAATAATAAAAAACAATCCAATCTGGTGTTAAGGCCACGGTGGCGTCGACCATTTTGAAAACAAACATGGCGAAACATCAACAAAAAGTGTCGGAGAAGACGCTCGCTCGTCTCCGAATCGCAATCCCGAGGAATAGGGGTTGGGGGAAAGCCTCGGCGACGGACGGAGAAGATGTCTGGATGCACCAAAAGCGGCTTAAGCGTCTTCTCAGATGTCCCGAGTGTGACCCCCCCCCCCAATTAAAGCCGTAATCCTCCGCCATTTTAAGATAAAAGCCGCCAGGGAGCCTGGCAGGATTACAAGATCGATATCAACACCGCGGAAAAAGTCGGCGGGGGTTACGCGAGGGCGTGATGGGGGCGGGGGGGCTCACCGGGAAGGGCTCCTGCCAGCTGGCCCCGACGATGGACGGCCGGATGATGCCGATGTTCAGCTTGTCCTGCGCCTGCTGCACGACGTACTCGGCCAGCGCTTTGGTGTACGTGTACGTGTTGGGCCGGTTGCCGATGAGCCGCGGCGTGATGTCGCGCACGATGCCGTCGTCTAACCACCTGAAATCCGGCATCAACATCAAAATAATAAGAATAAAAATAACTTTCAAACGTCTCAGGGTCACTTTACAGTCACAGGATACGTTTTTCTATGAGTGAGCAGCGGCAGCCACCTGCGCCATCGTTCACTCAACCTGGAATAGCTAATAAATAATATAGATAGAAAGCTGGCTAGCTAATATACGGCTAATAGATAGCTAGCCAGATAGCTAGCTAGATAACTGGAGCCTGCTAATAAGCGAGCCAGATAGCTATTAGGTAGTATATATATATATATATATATATATATAGCAAGCTAGCATATGAACAAAATTGATAACGGCAGTTGAAGACAAGAAAAAAAAAACACTTCAAAATAGATAAAAAGTTAGCTAGCTAGCTGATAGCTAATGGCTAACTAGCTGTATAGCCACTAGATATCTAGCCAGATAATAGATAGCCAGCTAGATAGCCAGATAGCTAATAGATAGCAAATAGCTAAAAAATATATAGCTTGCAAGCATATGAGCAAAATTGATAACGGCAGTTTAAGACAAGAAAAAAAACAAATAAAAAAAGACTACAAAATAGATAGAAAGTTAGCTAGCGAGATGATAGCTAATAGATAGCTAGCCAGACAACTAGCTGAATAGCCAGCCAGCTAATAAGCGAGCCAGATAGCTACACACTACAAAATAGATAAAGTTAGCTAGCTAATACACGGCTAATAGATAGCTAGCCAGATAGCCAGCTAATAAGCGATCCAGATCGCTAATAAATAGCAAATAGGTAGCTAGCTAGCATATGAGCAGTTTAAGACAAGAAAAAAACACTACAAAAATAGATAGAAAGCTAGAGAGCTAAAAAACGGCTAATAGCTAGCTAGCCAGATAGCTAGCTAGATAGCCAGCCAGATAAGTGAGCCAGATAGCTAATATATAGCAAATAGATAGGTAGCTAGCATATGAGCAGTTTAAGACAAAAAGAAACACTACAAAATAGATAGAAAGCTAGCTAGCTAATACACGGCTAATAGATAGCTAGCTAGATAGCGGGAGCCAGCTACTAAGCAAGCCAGATACCTAACAGTAATTTCATCTGTCAGTTATGTCTTGCATATTAACATGTTTGACAATCAAGCTGACTTTGACGATAGCTAATAGATAGCAAATATCTAGCTAGCTAGCATATGAGCAAAATTGATAACAATGGCAGTTTAAGACAAGAAAAAAAAACAAAAAAACACTATAAAATAGATAGACAGTTAGCTAGCTAGCTAGCCGATAGATAATAGATAGCCAACCAGATAGCCAATATATAGAAAACAGCTAGTAAAAATGCATTTGTCATTTTTTGTGTGCTAAAATGACCCGAAGTGCTTCACGAAGCTTCATCGACAGTTGTTGACTCACTCGAGGGATTCGATGAGCTTGCGTGGCTCGACGGGCGGCGGGTAGACGACCTCGTCGATGTACTTGCGGTTGCAGTTTGCATAGGCGGTGGAGACGTGGATGAAGGCCTCCAGGTGGCGCATGCGCTGCGCCAGGCCGAGGAGCTGCTGCGTGCCAATCACGTTGAGCTGGACGGCGTGTCTACAAAGACGGGATGCGGCGCTAAGGTGAGCGCCCGCGTTGGCTTTCTACGAGCACTTCCCACCCGTCAAATATTCACTTGAGCGGCTCGTCGAAGCGGATGGTGGCGGCGCAGTGGAAGACGATGTTGACGCAGGCGGCCATCTTGTCGGCATCTTCCGCGCCGATGGCGAGGCCCGGCTCGGTTAGCTCGCTGCTGATTGGCACGATCTTCCGGGCGAAGTCGGCGTCGTCTTCTCGGACGCGATCGAAGAGCTGCGGTAGATGAGAAAGAGTTAGCATGGTTAGTTAGCAGTTAGCAGTTGGCTGCCTGAAATGGAATCGTCGGGCGGATTTCTGTGGAACGTGCGCCATGATGGATTGCGTCATTCATCGTCAATAAGCGACGAAAACTTTATTTATTTATTTATTTTTTTTTGCAGGAAGAGGAACGCACCTGTTCACGCATCGGTAACCCGACCGCAGGGCGGCATTCCGACACGCGGCGAGGGATTAAGTGGACCCCCCCCCCCCCCCCCGCACCCCGTTGTCTGATAAGGGACTTCTATTCTTTTGTCAATGCAGAGCAGGCGGTTCGGGAGGGCGGCGCGGGTTGCCAAGGGCGATGGCGAGCAGTCGAACGCTTTGCTGCGGCGGGAGAAGGCGGAGAAGCTAAAAGATGCTTTTGAAAACTCCCCCCCCCCCGCCCCCCGCGACCCCGGCTGACGGGGAACAGCTGTTTCCATTTCCTGCCGCGCCGTCGTAAATGCGGGTAGGGGGGAAGGGGTGCATTTTCTGCACCAAGTGTTACGCAATGCTAACCTTAGAGCCTTGCAAGCTGTCACAGAAGGGGGGTGGGGGGGGGGGGGGGTCCGCGTTGTGTTTAAATGCTACCAAAAAAGCCGTGGGGGGTGATTTTAGAGGGTTTCGATGAAAATGTTTCTTCAGCCATCATCTGTACTTCTTTGCAGGTGTCGGACGTTTCGCTCCTCATCTGAAAAGCTTCGTCAGAAAACTAAAATTTGCTGGTAGCTCCGGCCCTATATATACATATCCCTAATGTCCGTTACATTAGAGATAAATCATGTCCATTACATTATATATCCTATTTATATATCCCCAAAGCAACCAGCAAATTTTAGTTAGCTGACGAAGCGTTTCGGATGAGGAGCGAAACGTCTGACACTTACAAATAAGGACAGATGACGGCTAAAGAAACCTTTTCATCGATGGAACACTCCTGTACGATTGAGAGCTTACACAGACGTTTTGGAGTGTTACTAGTCACAATTCCCAGCATGCAACTGAGCTGGCTGCCACTCACTTGGTTATCGCACATAAGCGCAACTGCCGTTTTGTTGTTCCGCTGCTCGATTTCCTCAGTGGTGAGGCGGTGGGAAAAAAAAGGTGGGGGGGGGGTGGCAAAGATGATGGCGGGGTTATTGGGGTCAGGCGGGGAGGGCATGACGGCGGCCTTTGTGCGAAAGGGCGACGCTGGGGGGGGTGTCAAAGGGCGCTTTGGTGCCAGTCGCTGTCAAACAATAGAGCTACATAGTCACCCCCACCCCGCTATGGCCTTCAACAAGGTCAACGCGTGCCGACACTTCTAAAATAACCATTTGTTATTCTGGCGTTATATATATATAATATATATATATATATATATATATATATATATATATATATATATATATATATATATATATATATATATATATATACAGTGATACCTCAGCTTACGAATGCTTTGGCTTACAAACTTTTTGTCTTACAAACATTAAATTCGCGAGAATATAACTTTGCCATACAAACTGTTTTTTGGGAAACACACAGAGCGCCACTGTGGCAGGCGGACTAGTTTTCCACACCCCCTCTGTTTGAGTGCAGACGTGGTTTGTTATCGTATTGAGTACTTTTTTTTTTATTATGGGACTGAAAAAGACCCCATCACAGGCTCGTGTTAAGCCGAAGAAGACATTAAAGAAAATTACGGTCGAGCAGAAGAAGGAGATCATCGGAAAAAAAAAAATCAAATGCGGTATGCGTTTGTGTGACTTAGCGTCCCAGTACCAGTATGCTAGGTCGACCATCGCTACGTGTGGCTAAGCACCTGTTTCTGTGTTGTCTAAGCAACGGTCTAAGGCTATAGAAGAGGTTGAAAAACTTCTGTTGATTTGGATTCATGAAAGGCAGCTAGCAGGGGACAGTGAGTGAGGGTATTATTGCCTAGAAAGCACGGCAACTTCACTCGGATATCATCAAGAGGCAACTACATCAATGACAATCACAAAGGTCAATAAAACAACTACATTATACAGTATGGTTTATTTCTTTAATTACAATACAATTGCACATTTATTATACATAAAATAAGGTATATTTTGTGTAGTAATAATAATAATAATAATAATAATATTAATACATTTAATTTATAAGCGCCTTTCAAAACTCTCAAGGTCACTTTACAGTCACATGATCCGTTTTTTTCTGCTGATTTAGTAGAAAATTATGTTTTATGGGGACCTGGAAATGGATTATTCTCATTTTTAATTGTTTCCTATGGGAAATTTATGTTTGGAAGACACACTTCGCCTTCCACACACTTTCTGGGAACCAATTAAGTTCGGAAGCTGAGGTATCACTGTCCTCCATTCCATCAAGCCATCAACGAGCATCACAAAGGTAAATAAAACAACTTTATTATACAGTACAGTTTATTTCTTTAATTATAATACCGTAGCACATTTATTATACATAAAATATGGTATATTTTGTGTAGTTTTAATAATAATAATAATAAATTTCATTTATAAGTGCCTTTCAAAACTCTCAAGGTCACTTTACAGTCACAGGATCCTTTTTTTCCTGTTTATTTAGTCAAAAATTATGTTTTATGGGGACCTGGAAACGGATTATTCTCATTTTTAATGGTTTCCTATGGGAAATTAATGTTTGGAAGACACATTTTTCGCCTTACACACACTTTCCGCCACCGGGCACACGGCGCCGCACAAATTTCAGCCGGCCGAAACCCGAGATTGCACGAAAGGAATTCTTTCCCGCTCTCCTAAATCATCTTCGGGTAAAATGATGACAATACGAGCGCTCAAAGGTCGATTTGGCAGGTGAGCGCGCAAAACAGGTTTTTCCTTCCTTCTTTCTTTGTCGTCGTCGGCCATGCCCCACCCCATGAGTGGCGGCTGATCTCCGTCGACGACCAAGTGAGTCACATGACCTCCGAAATGAAAAGGTTTTACTCAGTAGAAGGGACTTCAAATGATCAGTCGCCATGGTAACGACTTATTTGGGGGCTAACTAAGCATTAGCATATTTTAACTCATTCAGTTGCCATTCTCAAATTTATTGAAATTGTATTCCCAAATTTGTTCGAGTTTTGGGTTTTCTCACGGGGAGTGCCGATCAAGCGCTGGTCAGACTTTTGGCTATGTTTTTACTTTCCACAAAGAGGGCATCATTTGCCTTTTGTCCATGTTAGCGCTTTGTTGCAGCTTCAGCTGTCCTTAAAGCGCTATATGAATAAATATGTATGTAATAATAATAATCAATTTCATTTATAAGCGCCTTTCAAAAGTCTCAAGGTCACTTTACAGTCACATGATATTTTTTTTTCTGTGGGTGAGCAGCGGCAGCCCCACACACCAGCGTTCACTCAACCCAGAATAACTCAAATGAATACAAATATCTATTAGCTAGGTAGTTGGCTGGCTATCTATTAGCTATCTAGCTGACTGGCTGGCTATTTGCTAGCTATCTATTACCTAGCTAGCTAGCTGGCTGGTTACCTGCCTATCTATTAGCTAGCAGGCTATCTATTAGCTAACTGTTGTATGTATTGCAATTTGTAGAGCGGCCCTCATTTCAAGCTCAGATAACTCCAGACCCATATAACTTAGGAATCAACTTTTTTGATAAAAGATTAGCGACAGCTTCAGCTGCTGTTAAAGCGCTATATAAATAAATGTGTATGTATTGTATTTTGTACAGCTGCCCTCATTTCAAGCTCAGATAACTCCAGACCCACATAATTTAGGAATTAACTATTTTTTTCCCGATAAAAGCTTTGTTACAGCTTTATGTACAACTGCCCTCATTTCAAGCTCAGATAATTCCAGACCCATGTAACTTAGGAATCAACTTTTATTTCTGATAAAACCATTGTTACAGCTATAGCTGTTGTTAAAGCGCTATATAAATCAATATGTATATATTGTATTTTGTACAGCTGCCCTCATTTCAAGCTCAGATAACTCCAGACCCACATTAACATAGGAATTAACTCTTTTTTTCTGATAAAAGCTGTTTCGGCTTCAGTTGTCGTTAAAGCACTATATAAATAAATATCTATGTATGTAATGCAATTTGTGCAGCTGCCCTCATTTCAAGATCAGATAACTCCAGACCCACATAACTTAGGAATCAACTTTTTTTCTGTTCAAAGCTTTGTTACAGCTTCTGCTGTTGTTAAAGCGCTATTTAAATCAATATGTATGTATTGTATTTTGTACAGCTGCCCTCATTTCAAGCTCAGATAACTACAGACCCACATAACTTAGGAATTAACAGTTTTTTTTTTATAAAAGAAGACAGTCGAAGGTTTCTAACAGTGAATTGAATGTTTATGTAGTCCTAAAACTCAATAGTCTGTGGGTCCTTGGAATTCGAGTGACAATGACAAAAACCCTGGCACTGGAGTGGACATATTTTTGCACATCCCCTGGCAGTGAATGAGTTAATCAGAAATGGCTTTGGGTGTCTCAAAATGTATTTGGGTTATGGAATAATTTTTTTGGGGGAAGGCGATTTGGGGGGAATATTCCTACTCGAGTAGATTTTTCGAGTACAGTTGTATATTTCAATTATGCAAGTTTGTGCCTTCCCTACTTAAAAAAAAAACGGACTTAAATGATTGATAGTCCAATTTCCTAACCCTGGTCTAGCTATGTAGGGGTGGGGGTGGGGTGTGGGGTGACCAGTCATCACACCCCCCCTCAACTTTTCCATTCAGTCAGCCTCAAAGGCGCCGGGGATATTTTCGGAAGAATTTTTTATTTTTTTTTCCAACCTCACCTTGCACTTGATCATGTCGTCCACCCTCTGCCGCATAGACTGGCCGGCTTTGGGTCGCACCAGCAGGAAGAGCGCCCCCACCTGGGGGCAGCACCGCAGTAGCTTCTCCACCAGGACTTTACCCATGAATCCCGTAGCCCCCGTGATCAGCACATTCTTGCCGGCGTAGTAATCCGCCACCGACGTTACGGCGGCGTCGCCCGACGCTCTGCCGGGAGCGTCCGTTTGCTCCCCGACGGGGTCCCGCTCAACCTGCGAGAGGTCATAGGTCAGGTTAAAAACTATAATCAAATTGGGGTGAGGGGTGAATTTGGTTTTTACCAAATTCCGCTAGTAGCAGTCAAATTTTACAAACTGTTTTGATAAAGGGTGGCGTCGGTCGGGCTCGCGATGCAAATATGGATGACGGCGGTCGCTTTTAGCTAGCGGGAACCCGACCTAGATGCGTCTCTCACCCCCCCTCCCCCACTTTTTAATTAGATCATTACCCCACTCACCCACTGAGAATAACGCAGCGCAAGTTCCTTATTTGGGCCAACTTGATAGGATGAATCAAGCGGTTAATGGCAGCCGATACCGAAGGGATGGCAAAAAACGGCCTGGGCGGTCCAGCAAGAGTTAAACTCACTAACACGGATTCCATTAAAAAAAGTTAATAAAGACGCAGATTTTACAGCAGGTTTGTTTCTGCGTCGCAACACGCCCGTTTCGCCCGCTAACAGGAGTGACGCAATATCTTGCCTGTCGCAATCCTCTGAGTCATCTTCCTTCCCGTGTTTTTTTTTTTTTTTAACACAGAACTCAATCAATCAAAAGTTATTGATGGTAAGGAATTTTTGGTTTTCAAATTTGGTCTTTAAATTCTCAAGGTCACTGTAAGAGAGAGAACAAGTACAGTAAAGTCTCGTTATATCGATATTGGTTATATCAATAGTACTGCTTATTACGATACTATTTCTATGAACGCAAGGAGAAAATTTACATGCCGCAGGATCGGATATATTGATAGTCTGGTTATATCGATATTTTTTTCCGACTCCCGAGAATATCGATATACAGTAAAGTCTCGTTATATCGATATTCAAGGGAGTCCGAAAAAATATCGATATAACCGGGACTATCGATATATCCAACCCTGTTTGCATGTAATTTTCTCCGTGCGTGCATAGAAATAGTATCGATATAACCGGGACTATCGATATATCCGATATCGATATAACTAGACTTTACTGTAACGAGACTTTACTATACTTTTTGCATTGCTATTTTCAGGGGGCCACCACAAAAATGGACAAAACCCGATTTATTTTTTTGCAGGAAGAGGAACGCACCTGTTCACGCTCCGGTCACCCAACCGCATGGCGGCATTCCACGGGGCGAAAAAAAACAACAAATATTGGCACCTCCCTACCCACTCGTGAGGACACTAAGAATCATGACAAGAGCGCGGAAAATCCTTCTAGACCTTCCGCATCCTGCCCACCACCTTTTCCAGTGACTCCGAACCATGCGCATCAAATACAGCAGACATTTCAACAGCTTCTTCCCCCATTGCCATGAACACTCTCAACTATAACCCAAATCTAATTGTATAGTTTATCTTTGCAATTTTTTTAATGATGATACTAGTGCAGCGTGTTCTACAGGAGATATATTCCTTCTGTGTTCTACATACTTGGCCAATAAAGATAATTCTGAGTCGGATTTTGCAACCTACGTTGATGCTTTGGACCCTCCATTAGTGGGTCAGCATGACTTGGTCGTGCGTGGGGGGGTGGGGTTGGGGGTGCACGACCGAACTCGACAGATGTACTCGGGCAGAGCGCATTACGGACGGGCAAAAGCCGGCGAGAGTTGCCACGAAGCTAGGGGGTGGCGGTGGGGTTAATAGAAGGCTCGCACGATCGCGTTAGTACGCTTGAAAGCTAGCGGCGACGGGATTGAAGGGAAGTGGCTGCCACAAATAGGAGTGGGGTGGGGGTGGAGGGATTGGAGGGGGCTTCAAAATAGTCCGACAAATGCTAACTTTAAAGTCGAATGCATGTTATTAAGAAAAAAACATTGCTTTTTGGGCTTTGTAATATAATTAGCTAGGAGGAAGCAAAGTCTAGCCCCGCCCCATTTTTTTTTGTTTTTTTTGTATAATAATAATAATAATAATTATAATAATAATAATAATACATTTCATTTCTAAGCGCCTTTCAAAACTCTCAAGGTCACTTTTACAGTCACTGGATAAGTTTTTCTGTGGGTGAGCAGCGGCAGCCACACGCACCAGCATTCACTCAACCCGGAAGTAATTCAAATAGAATAGTAAGACAAATAGATAGAAAGCTAACTAGCAAGCTAATAGATAGCTAATAGCTAGCCAGCCAGCCAGCTAGCTATGTTTACATTTTGAGCTTAAATTAAAAAAAAAAAAGTCCAAGTCCTAAACTATGTCCTGTGAAGGAGTTTACTAAGTCCTAAATTAGTCCAAGGCCAGATCTCCTACATGAAGATGACAATTTAACAGGATGTGTCTGTTCACCTCAGATTGAGCCCAGATTTTCTGTGCTTCCATTGTGGGCCTTCTAAGCATGAAACATACGATACATATGAGAACATATGAGAACTTCTATTCTGTCTATTCTCTATCACTTCCCCTCCTTTAATACCAAATCAGTGGTTGGTCCTGTTTTTTTAACCTAAAAAAAGCACAGGTTTTAATAATAATAATAATAATAATAATAATAATAATAATAACAACTTTCCTGCTGTGAAATGTACATTTCTCCACTGCGAGACTAATAAAGGCAAATCCAATCCAATAATACATTGCCGGCCTTGGCATTGACGGCCAACTAAGCATGGGACTTTTAAATATGATAACTTCTATTTTGTCTACTCTTTATCAGCCGTCTTCTGTTTTTACATTTTGTTTTCATAATTTGAATTGGAAATGCAAAATGTCTCCAAGTGTGTTTTTAGTGCTCCATTTTTTTTGTTTATTCACAACAGGGCAACGGATCATCCCGTAATTACGCCAGCCGCCCGGGCGACACTAATACACACCCAGCCACCGAGGTCAAAAGGTCACGAAGGAGAATCTGACATCTAATTTCCTCAAAGCGAATTGATCTTTGATCTTTTTCTTTGAATTCACTTTTGTGTGTACCCCCTGGCCACTTTGTGCTTTAGTGCGGAATGTCGCAGTACTTCGGGGATGTCCGGTAAATTTCCACGTGAGAATTCATTTGAGAAACAGTTTCATGGCGAGGGTTGCCATTTTGGTAATTGCCGTGCTTTTTCAAAACGCATTATTTTCAACAATATTTTGCATATAATAAATGATTAAAAGTCCCGCTAATGGTGATCTTAGGGTTGAAACATGACTTCACCGACTTGGCCAATCCGTCACTCGCTATAATTAGCACGCTCGGCGAGGTATGGATATACATTAGCGCAGTTCAAATTGAGGTTTATGTCCAGTCTATGTCCAGGACTGTATGACAGCAGGTGAGTGATGCTCATTGGTGCCATCAGGCCTCTTTATCACTGACTTGTGACATGCTATTAACGTCACGCCCTTCTATGCCTGGGTTCAATGTCGTGCTACCGATGAAGAGCCCACTCCCCGGTTATTAAAGTAAGAGATGAAGTAACGGTGCGGGAAGGATTGTGGGGGGGGGGGGGGGGGGGGGTGCTGAGCAAAGTGGATTTGTCACATTGGAGGAATACTGTTCTTGTTTGTTATTTAAATTAAAAAAAAAGTAATTCTCATAACGTCTGCCTGCTGCCGCCCGCAGAAAAACTTTCATCTCACTGTAATTCACTGTAAAGTGTCCTTGAGTTCTTTTAAATGAAATGTAGTATTATTATCATCATCATTATGATGATGATGATTATTATTATTATAACATACATCCCGGAAGTCACATAATAAAACACACGGGGGAAAAAAGTCACACAAACTTAAAAAAATAAAAGTACAGTATGCGATTCAAACAATCAAGACGGACGATCTAAACATGGTACACTTCCGGTTCGTATAATGAAATCACACGGTGATGAAATTATGAAAATGACAAATATTTCCTCGGCATTATTATGTTCGTCCATTAAAAATGGCTGCTTACATCTGAAAATATTATTTTGGATTTAACGGCGTTTCAAAGTGGTCTTGTGACTTTGATAAGTCAGGAAATGGCTCATAGGCTCGCTAGCTGACCGAGTTTTAAATGAGAAACGGGATTCAATTTGAACACGGAAGCGCTAAAATGATGAATGATGAATCATTAAAATATTTGATATTATACACAAAAAAAATATTTGAAACGACACTGTGGCGTGAACATACCACTTCGAAAGTTTCATTGTACAGTACTGTAAATGCCACCGTCGTGGCTTCCGGTGTGCTCGCTCCCTCTCACGTCGCCCGCTGTCCGTCACCACAAAAGGCGGCGACGGGCGACTCCGCCCCGAGTCATTCTGGCCCTCCGTGGAAACCACACAACGCCTTACAGTCATAAACGTGAACATGTATTATTTGCGGTATTATTCACTCACGCCACGTTCAAAAAAAAAAAAAAAAAAAAAAAAAACGAAGATGCTCGGCTTGGATCGTCGGAATTCGGCCGCTCCGCCTCCCCCCCCCCCCCACACCGACATTCGACCCGTTCGCGTCTGTAAAAACCGACAGACTAAACGGCTTCTTACCGTAGCCATGAGTGGCGTGCTTGCTTCCGAACTCTGGCGGCTGTCAAGAGGCAGTGCGGTGCGGCTGCTGCGGTCTCTCTGCCTCCTCCCACCGGCCGCCCCTCTCCACCAACACGGATGCTCCCACCACTGTCGCCGTGTAAAAAGAAAATAAAAAAAACTCCGCCCGTTACCGACGACGACAAATCTGTTAGCCGCCCGCCCAGCGTGACGCCGATTGAGCGGGTACAGTGTGTGTCACCCCACCCGTGGCCCCACCCCTTCCCTTCTCGTCTGTTTGGTTCGTCGCGACCAAATGTCGTCGAAATTTCCGTCAAGTGGCGGAGAACATTTCGACCTAAAGGAGGCGTTTCTTGAACGTTAAAATAACATTAATGTCCTGTAATTGCTTTTACGTTCATTGATTCGGGGGTGTGCCACACAAAACAAAATGGCTGCACGTAAATATGACACTTTTGTGTCGGGGTTCAAGAATGGCCATTGGATTTTTTTGTTGCATTTTCTTGTCATTTGATTACACCCAAAAAACAAGACATAACCAGAAAAACGCCTAAAACTCTTCAGTTTTGCGGAAAATACATTTTAAACATAAAACAAAACCTTGCCCCTGGTACCTATTTCCGCAGATTGGAGAATACCCATGAACTTCCTAGTTGGTGACGTGGGCATGTGCGTAAAAGTGATCCTCACAGAACAAGCTGAGCAGCAGATGCCCTGTCGGGAGAATGTGAAGTATGCGTCAATGTACAGGCATGTTTCGATACAGACCAGTCCCCTGCGTAGACAACATACCACTCGACCAGGCCCTTTTGGGGCCCCAGAACCCCCCCCCCCCCCCCTACTGTCATCTTTGCGGATGACGTCTGGGATGTGATCATATCTGACACCTAACTGTGGGAAAACAGGCAAGACGGTAGCAGGGTGCAATCGTTATGAAAAACAGTGAATATATTAAGCAGAAAATATGTTAAAACACATAAAATGGAAATATGTACTTATTGGAATTTGGCAGGTTTGCGCAACCTTGTTCCATCCAGTAAAACAAGTCTTGTGAGTCACTTCAAAATGCATGACCTAACCATTATTACATAAAAAGGAGGATTTATGGATAAAAAAAAACGTTTTTGGGACGTAAAAAAATCAACTACACTAAAAGAGGAAGTGAGGAAGGGTGAGTTGCAGAAGAGGAAGTTATACGTCATGTTGGTAAACCACACCAGGAGAAAGTGTTATTCGACATTGCACAACCCGCAAGGCGCCTTTTGAAACAGAAATAAACATAAAATACTTCATAAAAGCGTCAAACTTGACCAAGCAAGACCCGGCGGTCGAACAATGCTACAGCAGCGACACCCAGTGGACATTATGAAAAAGACAATTATATTTTCATATATTTTGCCCTCTTGTGGACAAACGCTGGCACTACAACCCAAATGTGTTACAATGCCTCGTTTGTACACTGGAATCATGTCGAATTTTAGTAAAATATGCATTTTTTTCAGATAAATATTTAATTAATCACCGGTAAGTACACTGGAATAATGTCGAATTTTAGTAAAATATGCATTTTTTTTCCAGATAAATATTTAATTAATCACCGGTAAGTAGTCGTGGTTTTATTAATGCTGAAAACGGATTCATAAAACCACAACTTAACATTTCTTTCCGTGAATGAAAACAAGTTTGGAATAATAATAATAATACATTTCATTTCTATTCGGCTTTCGAAACTCTCAAGGTCACTTTACAGTCACATGATACGATTTTCTGTGGGTGAGCAGCGGCAGCCAACCTGGAAGCAAAATACCTGTCGATAGAAAGCTAGCTGATAGCTATTATCCGGCTATATAGCTAATAGCTAGCCAGATAGCTATATAAATAAAAAGAAGCGAAGTGAGGGAAAAAAAAGTCAATAGTAACTTGGTTACTCTTGTTGTGTCAATGTTTTATTCTTCAGAGGATCACTCAAGAAGAACAACAAAAAAGAAGTTATTTTCATTTTTCATCATAAAAATAATCGTCTCGTCGACTGCTAATAGAACCGTTTTTTTTTCCTGTTTGTTTCACACGACACAGTGATTCTGAGCACACGCGCACACACACACATACACACGTTTTGGTTTTCCAACAAAAAAAAACTGATTAAAAGGACAGACGCTTCCAAGTTGTGCTTGCGTGACAATCGGTCATCGCCATGGCAACCGAGACGACTACGACGACGTCGTCTCCCCAGCTTTTAAAAACGTCGGCGAGCGAAGCCATTTTGGCACACTTGAAAATCTACGGCGACGTAAAATGACACGAGCTGGCGACGTCATCAAATTCACAGTAGTTCGTTTGCGTTGTTCGGGGTTACTAGCAGCCTTTGTGTTCAAACAAAAAACAAAAAAAAACGTCCAATCTTTGCGCCTTTTTCCTTCCTTAAGGCACTCCATGCCCTCCTCGGCGTCGTTTCTCAGCCTTCGGTTGTTATTTACAAGCTCACGGTTTTTGGTCCACACAAAGTCCGTTTAAGGCAAAGTCCGAGAAAAATCGTCCCACTTCATATCCGGGTCGTCGTAAAAAAAAAAGCTGCTTACATTTGATTGCTTCTCAGTTCTGCTTATTTCTCCAAATTGGATGAACGTCCAGTTATTTTAAGGTGGAGGGTGTCCAATAATTTAGTTCATACTGGAATAAATAGGAGGAAGAGGGAGGAGTCAAGGAGCGGTCAGCGTTTTTCCTCAGGAGGTTTAATCCGCCCGACGTTTCCGCCGCCAGCGGCGAGCTGGCGGACTTTCGGGGCAACGACTCCCACCCGGGCACGGGTAAGCCGCGTTCTCCGGGAATTCTCTCGGCGGAGCATCCCGACGCGGTTCGGGGCTCCTCGCCCGGGCGTCCTTCGCTATCGAGCGGCGCGGTTACTTCCGGCAAACTTGGAGAGGCTGAAGGGCGAGTGGGGACGTGTTAGGGATGACGAAGAAAAAAAACGACGGGGGGTATCGCGGGTGACGCATGCTAAGCGACAACAGGTGAAAATAAAACGCATGCCACAGAGAAGCACTTGCCGAATCCTCAAATAAAAGCAGGCTAACTGGCTAAGCGTTAGCAATAGCGGAAGCGGAACTAGCGCACAACTTCTTAAACCAGAGAAGCCTAATAAAACGCCGGGGTCCAGGTTACTGCGCATGCGCAGTAAACTGCAGTTCCGCTTGTTCGCGTTTTTTTTAATCATTTCAAATAATGTACGGCGTACTACAACTTTTATACGGGATTTGGCCGGCTGCATTTTCGCTTGTTAGCATTTTAGGAGACGCAAAGTTAAGCGTTGCTTTTGATGTCAGTATTAGCACATGAATTGTTATTGGAGCTAGGTTAGTTTTAGTTTTAAGGCTCACTTATGACACCTACAGGAGCGAAGAGGAACAGCAGCCGGTGACTGTAAGGTTGATTTTCACAATTAAATATAAAAAAGGCAAGAAATTGTCTAGTCATTATTATTATTATTGTTAATACCATTATTATTATTGTTAATATCATTATTATTATTGTTAATATCAAGATTATTATTGTTAATATCATTATTATTATTGTTAATATTATTATTATTATTACTACTATTATTGTTAATATTATTATTATTATGTTCGTCTCAATATTTGACAGGCAGCGCCATGCATAAACATTCATGGTTACTATGGCAACTCAAAGCTCCTATAAAAGGTATTGGGACACAACTTTCCACAAGTTTCCGTAATGTGTCCGAAACACATGAAATGTACCCCAAAATGAAGGATGAATACACACACGTAAAAAAAAAAAAAAAAAAAAAATCAATTTAACTCATTCATTGCCATTCACAAATTTAAAACCCTGGCACCGGAGCGGACACATCGTCTGGCAGTGAATGACTTAAAATTCATTCCGTGTCCCAATACCTTTGTCGAAATAGCATTTTAGTAAATTAGCATAGCATAAGAGCACTAATGAGAGAAAAAAAAATGCCTCAAAAAAAAAATCGCATAACAAATCGGTATGCAAATGAGAAAAAGAAAAAAAAAATCACACTTTGTTTCTAATATTTGTCTATGGGTGAGGGTCAAAACATTAGGAACACACACACACACACACACACACACACGAAACAAGCGTGAGTGGGGTGAGAATAAGAAAATTTGTCGGGGTCACAAACCGTGTCCTTGGGGTGCCCCATGAGGACGAAATAGGGGGCGCCATGCGTGTCACTTTTCATGCACATGGAGTGAGTGGAAGATACCATTCCTAAAGAAGGGGTCAGGGGGGTGACAACCTAGAGCAATTAGTTAGCGACACCGCGGCGGTTAGCGCGCGGATGGGACGAGATTAGCCGCGAGCGCGTCATCGCCTGGTGTGATGTTAGCGAGGACGCGGCGCGACGGGAGACGCAGTGTTCCACTTACCGTATTCGGGGACCTGTCCCGTCCCCCGCTTCAAGAGGAGACGCACCCGCCTGCCGCCCGACTTGATTAGTTCGATGGCGCGTCCGTGGGTCATGTCCCGCGTGCTCTCGCCGTTGATCTCGATGATCTGGTCGCCCACCTGACATCAAGGGATTATTCATCATCATCATCATCAGTATTAGTATCAGTCCTATTTATTTATTTATTTATTAACCCACATACCGATGTATTTCCCTGTTTATTTATTCATCTGTCTGTCTGTCTAT